>NW_024061701.1:0-98963 GCF_016432855.1 Salvelinus namaycush | reverse complement strand
AGA
Source organism: Salvelinus namaycush (assembly GCF_016432855.1). Classification (NCBI taxonomy): domain Eukaryota; kingdom Metazoa; phylum Chordata; class Actinopteri; order Salmoniformes; family Salmonidae; genus Salvelinus; species Salvelinus namaycush. Next base: position 98,960 of record NW_024061701.1, on the reverse strand, counting down.
GTAAGACCCTAAACCCTTGCTAGGGTGAGGGGGATAGAGTAAGACCCTAAACCCTTGCTATGGTGATGGGGATAGAGTAAGACCCTAAACCCTTGCTAGGGTGATGGGGATAGAGTAAGACCCTAAACCCTTGCTATGGTGATGGGGATAGAGTAACACCCTAACCCTTGCTATGGTGATGGGGATAGAGTAAGACCCTAAACCTTGCTATGGTGATGGGGATAGAGTAAGACCCTAAACCCTTGCTAGGGTGATGGGGATAGAGTAGACCCTAAACCCTTGCTATGGTGATGGGATAGAGTAAGACCCTAAACCCTTGCTAGGGTGATGGGGATAGAGTAAGACCCTAAACCCTTGCTATGGGGATAGAGTAAGACCCTAAACCCTTACTATGGTGATGGGGATAGAGTAAGACCCTAAACCCTTGCTATGGTGATGGGGATGGGGATAGAGTAAGACCCTAAACCCTTGCTAGGGTGATGGGGATAGAGTAAGACCCTAAACCCTTGCTAGGGTGATGGGGATAGAGTAAGACCCTAAACCCTTGCTAGGGTGATGGGGATAGAGTAAGACCCTAAACCCTTGCTAGGGTGATGGGGATAGAGTAAGGCCCTAAACCCTTGCTAGGTTGATGGGAATAGAGTAAGGCCCTAAACCCTTGCTAGGGTGATGGGGATAGAGTAAGGCCCTAAACCCTTGCTATGGTGATGGGGATAGAATAAGACCCTAAACCATTGCTATAGTGATGGGGATAGAGTAAGACCCTAAACCCTTGCTATGGTGATGGGGATAGAGTAAGACCCTAAACCCTTGCTAGGGTGATGGGGATAGAATAAGACCCTAAACCCTTGCTATAGTGATGGGGATAGAGTAAGACCCTAAACCCTTGCTAGGGTGATGGGGATAGAATAAGACCCTAAACCCTTGCTATAGTGATGGGGATAGAGTAAGACCCTAAACCCTTGTTATGGTGATGGGGATAGAGTAAGACCCTAAACCCTTGCTAGGGTGATGGGGATAGAGTAAGACCCTAAACCCTTGTTATGGTGATGGGGATAGAGTAAGGCCCTAAACCCTTGCTAGGGTGATGGGGATAGAGTAAGACCCTAAACCCTTGTTATGGTGATGGGGATAGAGTAAGGCCCTAAACCCTTGCCATGTTGATGGGGATAGAGTAAGGCCCTAAACCCTTGCTATGGTGATGGGGATAGAGTAAGACCCTAAACCCTTGCTAGGGTGATGGGGATAGAATAAGACCCTAAACCCTTGCTAGGGTGATGGGGATAGAGTAAGACCCTAAACCCTTGCTAGGGTGATGGGGATAGAGTAAGACCCTAAACCCTTGTTATGGTGATGGGGATAGAGTAAGACCCTAAACCCTTGCTAGGGTGATGGGGATAGAGTAAGACCCTAAACCCTTGCTAGGGTGATGGGGATAGAATAAGACCCTAAACCCTTGCTAGGGTGATGGGGATAGAGTAAGACCCTAAACCCTTACTAGGGTGATGGGGATAGAGTAAGACCCTAAACCCTTACTATGGTGATGGGGATAGAGTAAGACCCTAAACCCTTGCTATGGTGATGGGGATGGGGATAGAGTAAGACCCTAAACCCTTGCTATGGTGATGGGGATAGAGTAAGGCCCTAAACCCTTGCTATGGTGATGGGGATAGAGTAAGACCCTAAACCCTTGCTATGGTGATGGGGATAGAGTAAGACCCTAAACCCTTGCTATGGGGATGGGGATAGAGTAAGGCCCTAAACCCTTGCTATGGTGATGGGGATAGAGTAAGACCCTAAACCCTTGCTATGGGGATGGGGATAGAGTAAGACCCTAAACCCTTGCTATGGTGATGGGGATAGAGTAAGACCCTAAACCCTTGCTATGGTGATGGGGATAGAGTAAGACCCTAAACCCTTGCTAGGGTGATGGGGATAGAGTAAGACCCTAAACCCTTGCTATGGGGATGGGGATAGAGTAAGGCCCTAAACCCTTGCTATGGTGATGGGGATAGAGTAAGACCCTAAACCCTTGCTATGGTGATGGGGATAGAGTAAGACCCTAAACCCTTGCTATGGGGATAGAGTAAGACCCTAAACCCTTGCTATGGTGATGGGGATAGAGTAAGGCCCTAAACCCTTGCTAGGGTGATGGGGATGGGGATAGAGTAAGACCCTAAACCCTTGCTATGGTGATGGGGATGGGGATAGAGTAAGACCCTAAACCCTTGCTAGGGTGATGGGGATAGAGTAAGGCGATAAACCCTTGCTATGGTGATGGGGATAGAGTAAGACCCTAAACCCTTGCTATGGTGATGGGGATAGAGTAAGACCCTAAACCCTTGCTATGGTGATGGGATAGAGTAAGACCCTAAACCCTTGCTATGGTGATGGTGATGGGGATAGAGTAAGACCCTAAACCCTTGCTATGGTGATGGGGATAGAGTAAGGCCCTAAACCCTTGCTATGGTGATGGGGATAGAGTAAGACCCTAAACCCTTGCTATGGTGATGGGGATGGGGATAGAGTAAGGCCCTAAACCCTTGCTAGGGTGATGGGGATAGAGTAAGACCCTAAACCCTTGCTATGGTGATGGGGATAGAGTAAGACCCTAAACCCTTGCTAGGGTGATGGGGATGGGGATAGAGTAAGACCCTAAACCCTTGCTATGGTGATGGGGATAGAGTAAGGCCCTAAACCCTTGCTAGGGTGATGGGGATAGAGTAAGGATCTAAACCCTTGCTATGGTGATGGTGATGGGGATAGAGTAAGACCCTAAACCCTTGCTATGGTGATGGTGATGGGGATAGAGTAAGACCCTAAACCCTTGCTAGGGTGATGGGGATAGAGTAAGACCCTAAACCCTTGCTAGGGTGATGGGGATAGAGTAAGACCCTAAACCCTTGTGATGGGGATAGAGTAAGACCCTAAACCCTTGCTAGGGTGATGGGGATAGAGTAAGACCCTAAACCCTTGCTAGGGTGATGGGGATAGAGTAAGGCCCTAAACCCTTGCTAGGGTGATGGGGATAGAGTAAGGCCCTAAACCCTTGCTAGGGTGATGGGGATAGAGTAAGGCCCTAAACCCTTGCTAGGGTGATGGGGATAGAGTAAGGCCCTAAACCCTTGCTATGGTGATGGGGATAGAGTAAGACCCTAAACCCTTGCTATGGTGATGGGGATAGAGTAAGACCCTAAACCCTTGCTAGGGTGATGGGGATAGAGTAAGGCCCTAAACCCTTGCTATGGTGATGGGGATGGGAATAGAGTAAGGCCCTAAACCCTTCCTAGGGTGATGGGGATAGAGTAAGACCCTAAACCCTTGCTATCGTGATGGGGATAGAGTAAGACCCTAAACCCTTGCTATGGTGATGGGGATAGAGTAAGGCCCTAAACCCTTGCTATGGTGATGGGGATAGAGTAAGACCCTAAACCCTTGCTATGGTGATGGGGATAGAGTAAGACCCTAAACCCTTGTTATGGTGATGGGGATAGAATAAGACCCTAAACCCTTGCTATGGTGATGGGGATAGAATAAGACCCTAAACCCTTGCTATGGTGATGGGGATAGAGTAAGACCCTAAACCCTTGCTATGGTGATAGAGTAAGGCCCTAAACCCTTGCTAGGGTGATTGGGATAGAGTAAGGCCCTAAACCCTTGCTATGGTGATGGGGATAGAGTAAGGCCCTAAACCCTTGCTAGGGTGATGGGGATAGAGTAAGGTCCTAAACCCTTGCTAGGGTGATGGGGATAGAGTAAGACCCTAAACCCTTGTTAGGGTGATGGTGATGGGGATAGAGTAAGACCCTAAACCCTTGCTAGGGTGATGGGGATAGAGTAAGACCATAAACCCTTGCTATGGTGATGGGGATAGAGTAAGGCCCTAAACCCTTGCTATGGTGATGGGGATAGAGTAAGACCCTAAACCCTTGCTAGGGTGATGGGGATAGAGTAAGACCCTAAACCCTTGCTATGGTGATGGGGATAGAGTAAGACCCTAAACCCTTGCTATGGTGATGGGGATAGAGTAAGACCCTAAACCCTTGCTATGGTGATGGGGATAGAGTAAGACCCTAAACCCTTGCTATGGTGATGGGGATAGAGTAAGACCCTAAACCCTTGCTATGGTGATGGGGATAGAGTAAGACCCTAAACCAATGTTATGGTGATGGGGATAGAGTAAGACCCTAAACCCTTGCTAGGGTGATGGGGATAGAGTAAGACCCTAAACCCTTGCTAGGGTGATTGTGATGGGGATAGAGTAAGACCCTAAACCCTTGCTATGGTGATGGGGATAGAGTAAGACCCTAAACCCTTGCTAGGGTGATGGGGATAGAATAAGACCCTAAACCCTTGCTAGGGTGATGGAGATAGAGTAAGGCCCTAAACCCTTGCTATGGTGATGGGGATAGAGTAAGACCCTAAACCCTTGCTATGGTGATGGGGATGGGGATAGAGTGTTACGCACGCCTCTATGAAGAGGGAACGCAACTCCCTGCTGCAACTCAACTCTCCGTGAAGCGAAAGAGGTATGGACTGTAGGTGCAAGTAAGGATGACACAAAACCAGAATCTACCGTTTACTAGGATTTATTTTCATACACGGTAATATGGGGAAAAGGGGCTGGACGGAACCAAAGCAAAGAAAGTAAATATCAAAGTTCCCCCTCTCCTATCTAACCTGCCTACCCACTTAACTAACTTAGCACCACCTGGTGCCCTAACCAAAACACAGGGGGTGGTCCGCCCAGGTCTTACCTAGTGTGCCTAGACAGTAAATATACTACGGGTATATGTATGCCCGCGGGCCTCTTGCCTAAGCACTCCCAAAGTGCCTTCTCCTTCCCCCCTGGGAACAAATGAAACAGAGTAATTATTAACGATTTCACAAACACTCACAAACACAGGACATAGCAAAACTGCTACCAACAACAACAGTACATACCACACTTTCTGATACACAACCAACACTATATCACAATCTAATTTCTCTCTCTCAATCTCCAAATCTCTACTCCTTATCTTATCTCATCTCATCTCATCTCATCTCATCTCATCTCATCTCATCTCATCTCATCTCATCTCATCTCATCTCATCTCATCTCATCTCATCTCCTCATCTCATCTCCTCATCTCATCTCATCTCATCTCCTCTCCTCTCCTCTCCTCTCCTCTCCTCTCCTCTCCTCTCCTCTCCTCTCCTCTCCTCTCCTCTCCTCTCCTCTCCTCTCCTCTCCTCTCCTCTCCTCTCCTCTCCTCTCCTCTCCTCTCCTCTCCTCTCCTCTCCTCTCCTCTCCTCTCCTCTCCTCTCCTCTCCTCTCCTCTCCTCTCCTCTCCTCTCCTCTCCTCTCCTCTCCTCTCCTCTCCTCTCCTCTCCTCTCCTCTCCTCTCTCTCCAATCTCTCTACTCCCTTCTGGGGCAGAACACTGGCTTTTATCTTCAGGTGGCAATGGTGATTAGAGTCAGCTGCTTCTTGACGAGGGGGCGGGGTCAGCTCCAATCACCAATTAGCCTGGTGTTGACCAATCAGCTGGTTGGGGAGTACTTCAGGAAGCCATCTCCTGAAACACACACTCAAATACAAAACAGAACACAGAAACTGGGGAACGTAACACGCCCACCACAAAAATTGCAAACATACAGTTTGTAATAAACAAAACCCAACGCTTCCCCAGTTAGTAAACCCGTGATAGAGCGTCAGCAACCACATTCGCTGAGCCCTTCACATAGGCTATCTGTACATTATATCCTTGTACAATCAGAGCCCACCGCATAAGGCGGCGGTTCTGATTGTACATTTGTTTCAAGAACACTAAAGGATTATGGTCTGTGAAGACCATAACAGGCAAGGCACTGGATCCCACATATACTTCAAAGAACTGTAAGGCTAGCAATAAAGCTAGCGTCTCTTGTTCAATTGTGGAGTACCTTGACTGACACGAGTTGAACTTACGGGAGAAGAAACTGACGGGCCGATCCACTCCGTCTTCATCTTCCTGTAAGAGAACCGCACCCACCCCCACTATACTAGCGTCAACCTCCAACTTAAAAGGTTTGTCAAAGTTGGGGGCGGCAAGCACTGGGGCACTACAAAGTAGCGCTTTAGTGGACTCAAAAGCATGGTTACAATCCTTGGACCACCTAAATGGTACCTTGGGACTAAGCAGAGATGAAAGGGGAGCTACTACCGTCGAGAAATTCTTACAGAATGTACGATAGTACCCTACCATCCCTAGGAATCTGCGCAACTGGCGTCGAGTCGTGGGAGCAGGAAAAGCAACAATTGCCTCCACCTTGCCAGATACTGGGCGCACTTGACCTTGTCCCACTTGTTTCCCTAAGTAAGTCACCGTAGCCTTCCCAAACTCACACTTGGCCAAATTGAGGGTTAAAGAAGCATTCTCCAACCGCTGAAACACACTTTTCAAAGTGGAGAGATGATCAGACCAAGTAGACGAATGTATCACCACATCATCAAGGTAAGCAGTACAATTTGGCACATCTGCAAACACAATGTTAACTAGCCGCTGAAAAGTAGCAGGTGCATTACACATGCCAAAGGGCATCACAGTGTATTGTACGAAGTTATCAGGCGTAACAAAAGCCGATATGTCAGAAGCTCTAGAGGTCAGAGGCACCTGCCAATAACCTTTTAACAAATCTAACTTACTAACGTAAGCAGCAGAGCCAATTCTATCAATGCAGTCATCTAATCGAGGTAGAGGAAAAGAATCAGACCTTGTAACTGCATTTACTACGACGATAGTCCGTGCATAAGCGGGACGTACTGTCAGGCTTAGGAACAAGAATACATGGGGAACTCCAGGAGCTGTTACTGGGTTTTGCCATGTCATTCTGTAATAAATAAGCTACCTCACTTTTCATTACCTCCCTTTTCTTTGCATTAACCCGGTACGGATGCTGACGTATAGGAGCAGCGTTCCCTACATCCACGTCATGTTCCAAGATGGATGTGCGACTCGGAACGTCCTGAAACACACTGAGAAAACTGTTTATCAATAGGATAAGGTCCTTCGTTTGATCGTTATCCAAATGTTCGATTTGAGAGGGTAACTTCTTTAGCATCTCTGAATTACATAGGCGTTCACACTGCTGTAACGTATGGCGTAACTCCAACCCATCCTCCTTATCCTCCTCTAGGTCCCAGCCAGGCTTCAGCACCACCGCAGCCACACTGGAGACGGCGGGCTGGACCGGCTTACTTGAGGAGCTGTCTGGAGTGTCACGTACATAATATGCTTTTAGCATGTTAACATGACACACACGGGAAGAACGCCTTCGATCTGGGGTCTTTATCACATAGTTGGTGTCACTGAGTTTCTTTTCCACCAGATATGGTCCAGAAAAACGTGCTGACAGAGATGAGCCAGGAATTGGCAACAAAACTAAAACTTGATCCCCTGGTGCAAAAGAACGGCCAACAGTCTTTTTGTCATAATGCACCTTCATGCGTTTTTGCGAAGAGGAAAGAGACTTTTGGGCCAACGCACATGCGGCGTGCAGTCTCTCCCGCATTTTACTGACATAATCCAACACATTTTTAGGGGCACTACTGGGTGTAGGAGATAAGATATGCTCCTTCAAAACTTTCAGCGGACCCCGTGGGGTGTGTCCAAACACAAGGTCAGCAGGGCTGAACCCTAAGGACTCTTGTATCGTTTCCCTAATAGCAAATAGGACAAAGGGCACCCCCTCATCCCAATCGGTACTGGTATCCATACAATACTTGCGTAGCATTGCCTTCAGCGCCTGATGCCAACGTTCGAGAGCCCCTTGACTCTCTGGATGATACGGACTTGAGACCTGATGGGAAATACACAATGTCTTTAACACATTTGAAAACAGCTTTGACATGAAGTTGGATCCCTGATCAGTTTGGATTACTTTAGGGAGTCCAAACGTAGAGAAGAACTTCACCAGTGCCTTCACCACAGTCTTAGCCGTTATAGTACGGAGAGGAATAGCCTCTGGGTATCGAGTAGCACTGCACATTATTGTTAGTAGGAACTGGTTACCTGACCTGGTTTTCGGCAACGGACCTACACAATCAACTATCACTCTTTCAAACGGTTCCCCCACCACAGGAATCGGGCAGAGCGGTGCTCGAGGAACTGTTTGATTCGCTTTCCCAGTGAGTTGACATACGTGACATGTTTTACAAAATTGGACCACATCAGACTTCAAACCTGGCCAAAAAAAATGACGAAGGACCCGGTTATAAGTCTTTGTGATCCCCAAATGTCCAGACCACGCCTGGTCATGGGCGAGTGACAGCACCTGCTGTCGGAACGGTGTAGGAACAACCACTTGACACACTTCACTCCATTCATTAACGGTGTCATGAGCTGCCCATTTACGCATCAAAACTCCTGCTTCCATAAAGTAGGCAGTCTCTTTAGTTTTAGCTTCCTCAATGGAAATTACCGAAGCAAAACACTTGCGAAGACTGGCGTCTCCTTTTTGACATTCAATCACCTTCTCAGGGGTGACAGACAAAAGAATGTCATGTAATTGGGGCGCGATTTCGCAGTCCCCTGCCTTAGTTTTTTCAGGAGTAAAAACTGTCGGCCTTGCAGAAGGAATACTCGGTGCTTTGTCTTCTACATCAACATTCTCAAAAATGGAACTAGCCAAATCCACCACATCTCCAAGCTTGCGAGATTGTGCCCTCGTTAACACACAAGCAGGAAAAACATGTGGAAATGCTTGAACCAATTTCTCATCTGTAGTTCTGATTTCTGGGTTGTCTACTACCTCTAACACAGGTGTAACGTTACCACCAGCAATATCATTCCCTAGTAGCAATGTGACTCCTTTTACTGGCAGTGTAGACACTACACCAACACGGAAACATCCTGATACCAAGTCTGACACTAAGTGGACCCAGTGTAGTGGTACAGGTACTGTTTTTGTCTCTATCCCCTGTAATATGACATGCGAGCCACAATATGTTTCAGGAGACCAGGGTAAAGCATCAGTAATGATTACTGACTGCGCCGCACCAGTGTCTCGTAAGATTTTAATGGGCTTTTGATCAGCTTGTTCTCCAGTTAAGGAAACACGACCGGTAGAGATAAACGGAGCATAGACAGGATCCGGTTTCTCAAATGCTGAATCAAGAACTCGATCCAATGGACGAGCCAAAGACTTGACTAAACCCAAACTTTTCCTTTTTGGGGACGGTGACTGGGACTGTTTCGGTTTATTTTTCAAAACTGGGCAGTCCGCAATCACGTGACCCTTTTGGTGACAGTAAAAACATTCACGGATTTCTTGAAAAGGCTTGTCAGAGGAAAAGCGACCTGAACGAGGCACTGATGACGTAATCAGTCTACCTTCAAAACGAGGGGCACCAAAGACAGTCTTGTGTGTCAAAGCGTACTCATCTGCCAACACTGCTGCCTGGGCCAATGTCACCACTTTCTGTTCATTTAAATGAACTACAATTCTATCAGGGAGGTTGCCTTTAAAATCCTCCAACAGCATCAACTCCCGAATATCAGCAAATGTGTTAGCTTTGCTGGCTGAACACCATCGATTAAACAGAGACTCTTTGTCCCTAGCAAACTCAACAAAAGTACGGTGAGAGGGTTTCTTGTGGTTCCTGAAGCGCTGTCTATAAGCTTCAGGCACCAACTCATAAGCCCGCAACACGGTAGTTTTAACTGTTTCGTAATGTAAACTGTCTTCCAGTGAGAGAGCAGCTACTACTTCCTGGGCTTTCCCAGACAATTTACATTGTAACAGGAGCGGCCAAACCTCAAGTGGCCAATGTAGCGCAGCGGCCACACGCTCAAATGCAGAGAAATAGGAATCAACTTCCGACTCTCGGAATGGAGGGACTAAAGCGATATTTTTACTCACATCGAAGTGGGTTTTATGATGAGCAGCTTGTGGAGTCGCACTGGAGCCAGCATCTAGCTCCAGTTGTCGAATCCTCACCTCCTTGTCGATTTCCATTTTCCTAAGTTCAAGATCAAAATGCATTTGTCTCTCCTTATCTTGTTGCTCCATTTTTAACCGGGCCAGCCTCACCTTCAGCCTAGCGGTCCCGTCTGAACGACCTGAAGCAGAAGATAAAGGATCATATCGAGGCAATGCAAAGGGGGTACGAGCAACCCCTTCCTCCGCCCTGTCCTCCGACTTGGCATCGGAAAGTCTACCCGTCTCCTCTCCTTGCAATGAGAGAATTCTTTCTCTTACTAATCCCTCCCTGACTAGCACCAAAAGCTCAGCCTTTAGGACTTTCTCAGGGATAACAAATCCATAATGGTCAGCTATAACTAAAAGGTCTACTTTTCGAAACCGCAACAAACAATCAATAGAGGGCGCATCAATGAACTTGGAGATGGCTGAGGCAGCCATCTTGTACACAACAATTTACTGAACACACAAACTAATCAAGTCATCCAAACTCACAACCTACCATCACACCTCAATCACTAACCACAGAGAGCTCAGTGCAGCAGGGTCCGGTGGGTTTAATGGAATCCCGGATGAGCCCCCATTATGTTATGCACGCCTCTGAGAAGAGGGAACGCAACTCCCTGCTGCAACTCAACTCCCTGTGAAGTGTAAGAGGTATGGACTGTAGGCGTGAGTAAGGACGACAAAGGCAGATTTTACCGTTACTAGGATTTATTTCCTTACGGTAATATGGGGAAAAGGGGCTGGACGGAACCAAAGCAAAGAAAGTAAATATCAAAACTTCCCCCTTTCCTATCTAACCTGCCTACCCACTACTTACCTATCTTAGCACCACCTGGTGCCCTAACCAAAATACAGGGGGTGGTCCGCCCAGGTCTTACCTAGTGTGCCTAGACAATGAATATACTACGGGTATATGTATGCCCGCGGGCCTCTTGCCTAAGCACTCCCAAAGTGCCTTCTCCTTCCCCCCTGGGAACAAATGAAACAGAACAATCCAAACAATTTCAATAATCAAAACACTGCGTCCTATTGACACACAAAAGACATAACCAATCAACCAATACAGGTCACACTAATCATCTCCCTCTGAGAACAACCAATACAGTATATCACCCTCAGCCTCCTCTCTCAGCAATGATCTCCCAGTTATGATCTCTTTTCCTGAACAGAACACTGGCTTTTATATTCCTCAGGTGGCAAAGGTAATTAGTGTCAGCTGCTTCTTGACGAGGGGGTGTGGTCAGCTCTCCAATTATCAATTAGCCATGGAGAACTCAGGAAGCTATCTCCTGAAACACACACTCAAATACATACCACAACACAGAAAACTGGGGAACGTAACAGTGACATCATTCTTCCACAAGAAATTCCATCATTTGGTGTTCTGTTGATGTTTGAGTTCCATTGTGTTGAGACCTGGTGTTCTGTTGATGGTGGTGTTCTATTGTGTTGAGACCTGGTGTTCTGTTGATGTTTGAGTTCCATTGTGTTGAGACCTGGTGTTCTGTTGATGGTGGTGTTCTATTGTGTTGAGACCTGGTGTTCTGTTGATGGTGGTGTTCTACTGTGTTGAGACCTGGTGTTCTGTTGATGGTTGTGTTCTATTGTGTTGAGACCTGGTGTTCTGTTGATGGTTGTGTTCTACTGTGTTGAGACCTGGTGTTCTGTTGATGGTTGTGTTCTATTGTGTTGAGACCTGGTGTTCTGTTGATGGTTGTGTTCTATTGTGTTGAGACCTGGTGTTCTGTTGATGGTTGTGTTCTATTGTGTTGAGACCTGGTGTTCTGTTGATGGTTGTGTTCTACTGTGTTGAGACCTGGTGTTCTGTTGATGGTGGTGTTCTATTGTGTTGAGACCTGGTGTTCTGTTGATGGTTGTGTTCTACTGTGTTGAGACCTGGTGTTTTGTTGATGGTTGTGTTCCATTGTGTTGAGACCTGGTGTTTTGTTGATGGTTGTGTTCCATTGTGTTGAGACCTGGTGACTGAGACATGGCATATTGTGAAGCATCAGCAAGTTCAACAGTCTTCATCACTGAAGCTCCTGACAAACGTGCCCCAACAATCACCAATCTTTAAGCTCTTCCCGAGCAGGGTCACAGTCTCTCCTGGTAGCAGCTCCTCTCCCCTCAGGGGTAGCACCTCCTCCCTCCCCATGGATTTGAAGATATTGGGGGCTACTTTTGAACACATACATCTACAGTGTTTTGCCAAAAACCACTCAACAACTTCAAACATTGACTCTGACCTGTCCAATGAGCCAAACTGATTAAATAATCCCACAGTACCTCTCTCTCTCACTCACACACACACACACACACACACACACACACACACACACACACACACACACACACACACACACACACACACACACACACACACACACACACACACACACACACACACACACACACACACACACACACACACACACACACACACACACACACACACACACACACACACTTATCCTATTCTTCTGTTGCTGTCTCTGTGTCTTGTCTGGTGTCTCTCTCCATCATATCCTATTCTTCTGTTGCTGTCTCTGAGTGTTGTCTGGTGTGTCTCTTTAGTTTTGCAATCCAAAAAGGTCAAGGGGATACTGTGGTAGTTTAACTAGTTTTGGGCCTGTGTTGGGCTGTTGTGGTGACTGTATTACTGCCACACCGGCAGTCATGAGTAATGACCGCAGTCAAATTCCACAAGACTTTTGAGTCATGCTACAATACTCTTCTTATGCACCACCTTGCATTCCGTATATGGTTTGATTTCCAGGGTACAGAAGAGTATGAGGCGCGTGAAGAAAAAACAAAGAAAAAAGAATGAAAGGTGGTGGTACTTGGATTATAATTTTTTGATTTTTTTTTTTTAAGTGGCAAAAATGTCATTAAGAAAGTGGCAATATTTTGAAAATAAACTGACAATATTTTAAGAATAAACTTGAAATGTAATTTTGAGAATCAAGTCACAATTTTTTGATAGTACAGTCGTGGCCAAAAGTTTTGAGAATGACACAAATATTACTTTTCACAGTCTGCTGCCCCAGTTTGTATGATGGCAATTTGCATATACTCCAGAATGTTATGAAGAGTGATCAGATGAATTGCAATTAATTGCAAAGTCCCTCTTTGCCATGCAAATGAACTGAATCCCCCCAAAATATTTCCACCGCATTTCAGCCCTGCGACAAAAGGCCCAGCTGACATCATGTCAGTGATTCTCTCGTTAACACAGGTATGAGTGTTGACGAGGACAAGGCTGGAGATCACTCTGTCATGCTGATTGAGTTCGAATAACAGACTGGAAGCTTCAAAAGGAGGGTGGTGCTTGGAATCATTGTTCTTCCTCTGTCAACCATGGTTACCTGCAAGGAAACACGTGCCGTCATCATTGCTTTGCACAAAAAGGTCTTTACAGGCAAGGATATTGCTGCCAGTATGCTGCCAGTGTTTTAATGTAGATGTTCCAAAGGTGCTCATCAGTGGTTTGTATGAGGCTTGTATACAGTGGTTTGTATGAGGCTTGTAGACAGTGGTTTGTATGAGGCTTGTAGACAGTGGTTTGTATGAGGCTTGTAGACAGTGGTTTGTATGAGGCTTGTAGACAGTGGTTTGTATGAGGCTTGTAGACAGTGGTTTGTATGAGGCTTGTAGACAGTGGTTTGTATGAGGCTTGTAGACAGTGGTTTGTATGAGGCTTGTAGACAGTGGTTTGTATGAGGCTTGTAGACAGTGGTTTGTATGAGGCTTGTAGACAGTGGTTTGTATGAGGCTTGTAGACAGTGGTTTGTATGAGGCTTGTAGACAGTGGAGGCCTGGAGTTGCTAAACTTGTTTATATTAATTAACAGTAATTTACCTTCAGGTCAGGTCTTTTGCATGACAATAACCTGCAGACAAGTAAATCAATCTCTAGGCCTGTGTCTTGGTCACCTAAATCATCCTCTTCCCTATTGTCGGGTTCACCTAGGGGTCATGAAAAGGGTTTTACCAAAGTGTTTGATGTATTAGAATAATTTATTATTCTGATGTTGTATTAATAGAAGGGAAGGGGTTGTAAGACCCCTCCCTCCTTACATGAATAGGGTCCTAGACTACAGATTAACAATATATTTACATGATGAGGTTTTAATATTGTTACACTGTTGTTTTCTAATTCTCTCTCTCTGCCTCATTAAAAAGAGGCCCCTCTGAGTAATGTGTGACTGTGAAGAAGGAGCTCTGCAGGGGAGTGGAGGAGATATGACTAGTCACACATTACACAAGAAATCAGCTTTGGGGAGTGGACGTTTACTGCTAAGTTTTAGATAACACTAAAAGCCATTGTTTATATAGCTTGGTAGGCAGGGTTTTGGTCTCAGGAGTAAAAAGGTAATGACGTAGGTTGTGACATCACCAGGCTAGACTGAGGGTGTAACAAAACAACTTGAGACTTTTTGTTTGATGCAGATACTCGGAAACATGCGTGCTATGTTCCTGTTTGTCAACTTCTGTCTGCAATTGCATTAATAAAGGTTTTTGTATGATTTATTTAAATATATTGTCATAATGCTAATTTCACTAATGAGCCAATGACGAAAGATTCTACACCATGGTGCCAGAGCTCCAAATTAAATAAGGTAAACAGAGACCCGTTTAATCTAAGTCTGTAATTAAATGGCATTTACGGGTGTGGTTTCCCTCTAACAAGTAAGTGGCACCTCACTCAATCTAAATGATAGACATACACGTTGAATATGACACAGTCGGATCTTAGTTTGGAGAAAGTACGTAACGGACTATTGGTGAAATGCATGTTGTCAATATAGGATGAATGAAATGAATGATTGATGATTTTTATTTTTCTTTTGAGAGGTGATTCAGTAATGATCATCTATTTTATTTTGGGTAATAATGCAGGCGACCATTATTGAAATATTAGTTTTTATTTTGAGAGGTGATTCAGTAATGATCATCCATTTTATTTTGGGTGTGTAATACGGGTGACTATTACCAGTACTAGTTATGTTGATTTTGAAGAGGTGGTTCATCATTGATCATCCATTATATATTGGGAGGTAATGCAGAGATCATAACTTAATGTTATGTTGATTTTGAAGAGGTGGTTCAGTGTTAATCATCCATTATATATTGGGAGGTAATGCAGAGATCATTACTTAATGTTATGTTGGTTTTGAAGAGGTGGTTCAGTGTTAATCATCCATTATATATTGGGAGGTAATGCAGAGATCATTACTTAATGTTATGTTGGTTTTCAAGAGGTGGTTCAGTGTTAATCCTCCATTATATATTGGGAGGTAATGCAGCGATCATTACTTAATGTTATGTTGGTTTTGAAGAGGTGGTTCAGTGTTAATCATCCATTATATATTGGGAGGTAATGCAGCGATCATTACTTAATGTTATGTTGGTTTTGAAGAGGTGGTTCAGTGAGAATCATCCATTATATATTGGGAGGTAATGCAGCGATCATTACTTACTGTTATTTTGGTTTTGAAGAGGTGGTTCATCATTGATCTTCCATTATATTGGGAGGTAATGCAGCGATCATTACTTAATGTTATGTTGGTTTTGAAGAGGTGGTTCAGTGTTAAATCATCCATTATATATTGGGAGGTAATGCAGAGATCATTACTTAATGTTATGTTGGTTTTGAAGAGGTGGTTCAGTGTTAATCATCCATTATATATTGGGAGGTAATGCAGAGATCATTACTTAATGTTATGTTGGTTTTGAAGAGGTGGTTCAGTGTTAATCATCCATTATATATTGGGAGGTAATGCAGAGATCATTACTTAATGTTATGTTGGTTTTGAAGAGGTGGTTCAGTGTTAATCATCCATTATATATTGGGAGGTAATGCAGCCATCATTACTTAATGTTATTTTGGTTTTGAAGAGGTGGTTCAGCGTTAATCATCCATTATATATTGGGAGGTAATGCAGCGATCATTACTTAATGTTATGTTGGTTTTGGAGAGGTGGTTCAGTGAGAATCATCCATTATATATTGGGAGGTAATGCAGCGATCATTACTTAATGTTATGTTGGTTTTGAAGAGGTGGTTCAGTGAGAATCATCCATTATATATTGGGAGGTAATGCAGCGATCATTACTTAATGTTATTTTGGTTTTGAAGAGGTGGTTCATCATTGATCTTCCATTATATTGGGAGGTAATGCAGCGATCATTACTTAATGTTATGTTGGTTTTGAAGAGGTGGTTCAGTGTTAAATCATCCATTATATATTGGGAGGTAATGCAGAGATCATTACTTAATGTTATGTTGGTTTTGAAGAGGTGGTTCAGTGTTAATCATCCATTATATATTGGGAGGTAATGCAGCCATCATTACTTAATGTTATGTTGGTTTTGAAGAGTGGTTCAGCGTTAATCATCCATTATATATTGGGAGGTAATGCAGCGATCATTACTTAATGTTATGTTGGTTTTGAAGAGGTGGTTCAGTGTTAATCATCCATTATATATTGGGAGGTAATGCAGCGATCATTACTTAATGTTATGTTGGTTTTGAAGAGGTGGTTCAGTGTTAATCATCCATTATATATTGGGAGGTAATGCAGAGATCATTACTTAATGTTATGTTGGTTTTGAAGAGGTGGTTCAGTGTTAATCATCCATTATATATCGGGAGGTAATGCAGCGATCATTACTTAATGTTATTTTGGTTTTGAAGAGGTGGTTCAGTGTTAATCATCCATTATATATTGGGAGGTAATGCAGCGATCATTACTTAATGTTATTTTGGTTTTGAAGAGGTGGTTCAGTGTTAATCATCCATTATATATTGGGAGGTAATGCAGCGATCATTACTTAATGTTATTTTGGTTTTGAAGAGGTGGTTCAGTGTTAATCATCCATTATATATTGGGAGGTAATGCAGCGATCATTACTTAATGTTATTTTGGTTTTGAAGAGGTGGTTCAGTGTTAATCATCCATTATATATTGGGAGGTAATGCAGCGATCATTACTTAATGTTATGTTGGTTTTGAAGAGGTGGTTATAATACTCATCTTTTCTATTCTATTTTGAGTTGTAATGTGATGAGACCATTACTGTCATACTAGTTAGTTACTTTAGGAGAGGTGATTCAGTGATAATAATCATGTATTTTATTTTGAGTTGTAATGTGAAGAGACCATTACTGTCATACTAGTTAGTTACTTTAGGAGAGGTGATTCAGTGATAATAATCATCTATTTTATTTTGTTAAGGTAATTCAGCTACAATTACCAAATTCTAGTTATTTTTATTTTTACTATATGACTAAGTTATTTTGATATTTGTAGTGTTTATTTTGAAGAGGTACCCAATGACTGAGTTGAGTTGGTTATGAATGGTGCGTTGTATGTTTCATTGTTTGTTTGTCTGTGGATTATGGGGAGTTATTGGGTAATGAATATGAATATGAATATGTATGAACTTTCCAATTTGTAAGTCGCTCTGGATAAGAGCGTCTGCTAAATGACTTAAATGTAAATGTAAATGTAATGGCCCAATAGTGGAATACAAAGTTAGGAGTAGGACAGACGTTATTCTAATAAAAGGTTGAATGTATTTGTTAGTGACAATTTCCTACCATAGGACAGTATTGGAAATGTACAACCCCTTAGTATATCAGTAAGAGAATTATACAGACGTTCTGTAGAAAATAAAAAAGTTATTGTGTGATCCTATCACCACCAGGGGGCACTGGTGTACAACATATAACTATTACTCTACACCCTTAAGATAAAACATTAGGAATTGAAGTTTACCATGCGGTTGTCTCTGTGAGGCCCGTGTGTGAAATATATTTGAGTATAAGTAGAACCATTTACTATAGCCTGGATCAAGTGAGAGTAGAATTAGGATTACAGTATCACCCACTGTTATTGAACACACACTGAAAGAAGATAGAGGAGAATTTATATAGGCATATTCCTACATATTACACCCACTTTAGGATAACCCTATAGAGGCTAGAAAAACACATTACACACAGACTATCTAAATAAAAAGCCGGAGCACCATGGCACAGTCAAACCAGGATGAGGAGATGGGAGCAATGAAGCCTGTCACGCCTGTTGAATATATGCAAAAGAAAGTTTCCTGCTGTGGAATTTACAGTCACTTTTAAGAAATGGCATGTCTGGACAGAGATGGCAGGAGAAAGTAGATATCCAATGGCTGGTTCATTCAACAAGACTAGGTTGGATTTAGTCAAGGAGATAATTCAGACAAGAAAAATGGACAAAAAGAAGGAGATGACGAGTGCCCTTGTCTCAGAAACTGTGATGGGGATGATGGTGCTGGAAGAAAAAGGAGGCACAGTTCCTGGAGGGAGTTTCCCCTCACCACCCCAACTCACTCTACAAAAAGGAACAGACTGGAGGATCCAGACATCTGCTCAAGTTGTTTCTACAGTCTCACCACAATTACAGCCTGCAGCTCCCCCACAGTCACATTCGTGAGAAGAGACTGAGAAGAGCCAATGGTTACTCTTAATGTTAAGGACATGACCTATCATTTATAATGGACACTAAAGCTCACTGTTCCTGTTTAGGCAAACCTGGACAAGTTTTTGGAGAGTTTCCCTGAGCAAATCATCAGTATCAATAACAGGGACATCTGGACAGCCCAGGAATGTATACTGGACAAAGACTTATTTCAAGAACCTCTGCTTGACTCTGACATGATGCTGTTCGTTGATGGATCTGCCTATATAGATCAAACACAGGGTAGAAACATGTAGGATCGGCTGTAGTAGATGTGGGAGTTGATATTGAGGTTGTACCAGATAATTTATCAGCACAACAGACAGATTTATTATCTCTGACCACAGCTTGTGAATTGGGGGAAGGGAAGGCCTTTACTGGCTACTCTGACTCAGCATATGTTATTGGGGTTTGTTTGTCATGGTGTAGGATTTGGAGAGCAAGAGAGTTTACTAGTACCACAGGCACACCTATTAACAGACAGCCTCTAACTGAGCAGTGTAGTCTACAGGTTAAACACTGAGTGGACTAGATATTACTCTAACTGAGCAGTGTAGTCTACAGGTTATACACTGAGTGTACTAGATATTACTCTAACTGAGCAGTGTAGCCTACAGGTTATACACTGAGTGGACTAGATATTACTCTAACTGAGCAGTGTAGCCTACAGGTTATACACTGAATGGACTAGATATTACTCTAACTGACCAGTGTAGTCTACAGGTTAGACACTGAGTGGACTAGATATTACTCTAACTGAGCAGTGTAGCCTACAGGTTATACACTGAGTGGACTAGATATTACTCTAACTGAGCAGTGTAGTCTACAGGTTAGACACTGAGTGGACTAGATATTACTCTAACTGACCAGTGTAGCCTACATGTTATACACTGAGTGGACTAGATATTACTATAACTGAGCAGTGTAGTCTACAGGTTATACACTGAGTGGACTAGATATTACTCTAACTGCACAGTGTAGTCTATAGGTTATACACTGAGTGGACTAGATATTACTCTAACTGAGGAGTGTAGCCTACAGGTTATACACTGAGTGGACTAGATATTACTCTAACTGAGCAGTGTAGCCTACAGGTTAGACACTGAGTGGACTAGATATTACTCTAACTGAGCAGTGTAGTCTATAGGTTATACACTGAGTGGACTAGATATTACTCTAACTGAGCAGTGTAGTCTATAGGTTATGCACTGAGTAGACTAGATATTACTCTAACTGAGCAGTGTAGTCTACAGGTTATACACTGAGTGGACTAGATATTACTCTAACTGAGCAGTGTAGTCTACAGGTTATACACTGAGTGGACTAGATATTACTCTAACTGAGCAGTGTAGCCTACAGGTTATATACTGAGTGGACTAGATATTACTCTAACTGAGCAGTGTAGTCTATAGGTTATACACTGAGTGGACTAGATATTACTCTAACTGAGCAGTGTAGCCTACAGGTTATACACTGAGTGGACTAGATATTACTCTAACTGAGCAGTGTAGCCTACAGGTTATACACTGAGTGGACTAGATATTACTCTAACTAAGCAGTGTAGTCTACAGGTTATACACTGAGTGGACTAGATATGACTCTAACTGAGCAGTGTAGCCTACAGGTTATACACTGAGTGGACTAGATATTACTCTAACTGAGCAGTGTAGTCTACAGGTTATACACTGAGTGGACTAGATATTACTCTAACTGAGCAGTGTAGTCTATAGGTTATACACTGAGTGGACTAGATATTACTCTAACTGAGCAGTGTAGTCTACAGGTTATACACTGAGTGGACTAGATATTACTCTAACTGAGCAGTGTAGTCTATAGGTTATACACTGAGTGGACTAGATATTACTCTAACTGAGCAGTGTAGTCTACAGGTTATACACTGAGTGGACTAGATATTACTCGAACTGAGCAGTGTATTCTATAGGTTATACACTGAGTGGACTAGATATTACTCTAACTGAGCAGTGTAGCCTACAGGTTATACACTGAGTAGACTAGATATTACTCTAACTGAGCAGTGTAGCCTACAGGTTATACACTGAGTGGACTAGATATTACTCTAACTGAGCAGTGTAGTCTACAGGTTATACACTGAGTGGACTAGATATTACTCTAACTGAGCAGTGTAGTCTACAGGTTATACACTGAGGGGACTAGATATTACTCTAACTGAGCAGTGTAGTCTATAGGTTATACACTGAGTGGACTAGATATTACTCTAACTGAGCAGTGTAGCCTATAGGTTATACACTGAGTGGACAAAATATTAAGTACACCTTCCTAACATAGAATTATCCCCCCCCCCGCCCCCCTTCTTTAACCTGTCCCGTCCCCTTCATCTGCAAGTGACATCAATAAGGTATCATAGCTTTCACCTGGATTCACCTGGTCAGTCTGTCATGGAAAGAGCAGGTGTTCATAATGTTTTGTACACTTAGTGTAAATTGTACAATAATTATACATTGATGTATTTTGTTATATAGCCTATTGTTTTCTCTTTATACAACCTGCCATCTACCCACCTGGGGACTGAGGGTTATGAGAGAACCCCCACATCACTAGCTTCTCTTTATACAACCTGCCATCTACCCACCTGGGGACTGAGGGTTATGAGAGAACCCCCACATCACTAGCTTCTCTTTATTCAACCTGTCATCTACCCACCTGGGGACTGAGGGTTATGAGAGAACCCCCACATCACCAGCTTCTCTTTATTCAACCTGCCATCTACCCACCTGGGGACTGAGGGTTATGAGAGAACCCCCACATCACTAGCTTCTCTTTATTCAACCTGCCATCTACCCACCTGGGGACTGAGGGTTATGAGAGAACCCCCACATCACTAGCTTCTCTTTATACAACCTGCCATCTACCCACCTGGGGACTGAGGGTTATGAGAGAACCCCCACATCACTAGCTTCTCTTTATACAACCTGCCATCTACCCACCTGGGGACTGAGGGTTATGAGAGAACCCCCACATCACTAGCTTCTCTTTATACAACCTGCCATCTACCCACCTGGGGACTGAGGGTTATGAGAGAACCCCCACATCACTAGCTTCTCTTTATACAACCTGCCATCTACCCACCTGGGGACTGAGGGTTATGAGAGAACCCCCACATCACTAGCTTCTCTTTATACAACCTGCCATCTACCCACCTGGGGACTGAGGGTTATGAGAGAACCCCCACATCACTAGCTTCTCTTTATACAACCTGCCATCTACCCACCTGGGGACTGGGGGTTATGAGAGAACCCCCACATCACTAGCTTCTCTTTATACAACCTGCCATCTACCCACCTGGGGACTGAGGGTTATGAGAGAACCCCCACATCACTAGCTTCTCTTTATACAACCTGCCATCTACCCACCTGGGGACTGAGGGTTATGAGAGAACCCCCACATCACTAGCTTCTCTTTATTCAACCTGCCATCTACCCACCTGGGGACTGAGGGTTATGAGAGAACCCCCACATCACTAGCTTCTCTTTATACAACCTGCCATCTACCCACCTGGGGACTGAGGGTTATGAGAGAACCCCCACATCACTAGCTTCTCTTTATACAACCTGCCATCTACCCACCTGGGGACTGAGGGTTATGAGAGAACCCCCACATCACTAGCTTCTCTTTATTCAACCTGCCATCTACCCACCTGGGGACTGAGGGTTATGAGAGAACCCCCACATCACTAGCTTCTCTTTATACAACCTGCCATCTACCCACCTGGGGACTGAGGGTTATGAGAGAACCCCCACATCACTAGCTTCTCTTTATACAACCTGCCATCTACCCACCTGGGGACTGAGGGTTATGAGAGAACCCCCACATCACTAGCTTCTCTTTATTCAACCTGCCATCTACCCACCTGGGGACTGAGGGTAATGAGAGAACCCCCACATCACTAGCTTCTCTTTATTCAACCTGCCATCTACCCACCTGGGAACTGAGGGTTATGAGAGAACCCCCACATCACTAGCTTCTCTTTATACAACCTGCCATCTACCCACCTGGGGACTGAGGGTTATGAGAGAACCCCCACATCACTAGCTTCTCTTTATACAACCTGCCATCTACCCACCTGGGGACTGAGGGTTATGAGAGAACCCCCACATCACTAGCTTCTCTTTATACAACCTGCCATCTACCCACCTGGGGACTGAGGGTTATGAGAGAACCCCCACATCACTAGCTTCTCTTTATACAACCTGCCATCTACCCACCTGGGGACTGAGGGTTATGAGAGAACCCCCACATCACTAGCTTCTCTTTATACAACCTGCCATCTACCCACCTGGGGACTGAGGGTTATGAGAGAACCCCCACATCACTAGCTTCTCTTTATACAACCTGCCATCTACCCACCTGGGGACTGAGGGTTATGAGAGAACCCCCACATCACTAGCTTCTCTTTATTCAACCTGCCATCTACCCACCTGGGGACTGAGGGTTATGAGAGAACCCCCACATCACTAGCTTCTCTTTATACAACCTGCCATCTACCCACCTGGGGACTGAGGGTTATGAGAGAACCCCCACATCACTAGCTTCTCTTTATACAACCTGCCATCTACCCACCTGGGGACTGAGGGTTATGAGAGAACCCCCACATCACTAGCTTCTCTTTATTCAACCTGCCATCTACCCACCTGGGGACTGAGGGTTATGAGAACCCCCACATCACTAGCTTGTATGTTCTGCAGCCTTGTAAAGATGAGGAGGGGATGACTGGGAGGCAGGTTGGCATTTGTCATGAATCTTGTCCTGGAGGCAGTTCAGCAAAGTGGTCACTAGATGACACAGGCACAAAGTAATAAAATCCGATATTAATCCTAACCTCAACACTAACCACACTGCTAATCCTGACTTGTCTAGTTAAATAGACATTACATTTACATTTTTGTTTTTGAAATTAACATCCTCAAATGTTTACGAAATAGCCAATTTTGACTTTGTAGCTGGCATATCTAAAGGAAATCGCCCAGTTCTGCCTACAGGTCAAGATTCATGACAAACGTCAACCTGCGACTGGCAGAGACAATGTAAATTCAATAATGAAACTGTTTTCACAATTAACATGCTTTTCTTGTTTCAAGTATGTTTTATTATGGAAAGTACAATATATCCTTGTATACTTGTACAACTATGGAGAGTATGTCCATATATAATTGTACAATTTGTTATTCAACATGAAAGACACACAACAAATGATCACATTGGTATTTTAACGGTGTTATTGTAGGAGTTTAAATGTTTAAACAGAGGATCTATCTAAAACAGTATAAAACAAGATGATAAACAGAGGATCCATCTAAAACAGTATAAAACAAGATGATAAACAGAGGATCCATCTAAAACAGTATAAAACAAGATGATAAACAGAGGATCCATCTAAAACAGTATAAAACAAGATGATAAACAGAGGATCCATCTAAAACAGCATAAAACAAGATGATAAACAGAGGATCCATCTAAAACAGTATAAAACAAAATGATAAACAGAGGATCCATCTAAAACAGTATAAAACAAAATGATAAACAGAGGATCCATCTAAAACAGTATAAAACAAGATGTTAAACAGAAGATCCATCTAAAACAGTATAAAACAAGATGATAAACAGAGGATCCATCTAAAACAGTATAAAACAAGATGATAAACAGAGGATCCATCTAAAACAGTATAAAACAAGATGATAAACAGAGGATCCATCTAAAACAGTATAAAACAAGATGATAAACAGAGGATACATCTAAAACAGTATAAAACAAGTGCAGTATGTTCTGAGAATGTTACTTTAACGTCAACTCATAACGTCACACTATAACTTCATGGGAGTCTTGTGAAAAGACTGCATGTTGTTTTGGGTGTATTGAGTGACGTCTTCATCAACATTTGCAGAATATTCCTGTAATATTTTCACCTCTTGTCAGACGCCAACAGCCTAGTCGGCTGCAGACATTCATAAGGAGTTCAAGTGGTTTATTTGCCATTTGCAGGTATTAAAAGTAATACATACATTGTAATTCCTTGTTGGAGCTCTCTCACATATAGGACAGTACATACCAGAGGAGGCTGCTGAGGGGAGGACGGCTCATAATAATGTCTGGAACAGAGTGAATGAAATGCAACACATGGAAACCACGTGTTTGATACCATTCCACTAATTCCCCTCCAGCCATTACAAGCCTGTCCTCCCCAATTAAGGTCCCACCAACCTCCTGTGGTACATACACAAACAGTAAAATATATCATAAAAAATGCAAAGTGGTAAAAGATCAGAAAAGGAACCAAAAGGTTCAGTCATGTTCTAATAGTCTGATGAAAACAGTTTAGGTTGATGATTTAACAGGCAGATAGAACTGGGATAGAAGCTGTTGTAGAAGCTGATTTAACAGGCAGATAGAACTGGGATAGAAGCTGTTCTAGAACCTGTGATCCAGAAACTGATTTAACAGGCAGATAGAACTGGAATAGAAGCTGTTCTAGAACCTGTGATACAGAAACCGATTTAACAGGCAGATAGAACTGGGATAGAAGCTGTTCTAGAACCTGTGATCCAGAAACTGATTTAACAGGCAGATAGAACTGGGATAGAAGCTGTTCTAGAACCTGTGATACAGAAACCGATTTAACAGGCAGATAGAACTGGGATAGAAGCTGTTCTAGAACCTGTGATACAGAAACTGATTTAACAGGCAGATAGAACTGGGATAGAAGCTGTTCTAGAACCTGTGGTCCAGAAACTGATTTAACAGGCAGATAGAACTGGGATAGAAGCTGTTCTAGAACCTGTGGTCCAGAAACAGATTTAACAGGCAGATAGAACTGGGGTAGAAGCTGTTCTAGAACCTGTGGTCCAGAAACTGATTTAACAGGCAGATAGAACTGGGATAGAAGCTGTTCTAGAACCTGTGGTCCAGAAACTGATTTAACAGGCAGATAGAACTGAGATAGAAGCTGTTCTAGAACCTGTGATCCAGAAACTGATTTAACAGGCATATAGAACTGGGATAGAAGCTGTTCTAGAACCTGTGATACAGAAACTGATTTAACAGGCAGATAGAACTGGGATAGAAGCTGTTCTAGAACCTGTGGTCCAGAAACTGATTTAACAGGCATATAGAACTGGGATAGAAGCTGTTCTAGAACCTGTGATACAGAAACTGATTTAACAGGCAGATAGAACTGGGATAGAAGCTGTTCTAGAACCTGTGATCCAGAAACTGATATAACAGGCAGATAGAACTGGGATAGAAGCTGTTCTAGAACCTGTGGTCCAGAAACTGATTTAACAGGCAGATAGAACTGAGGGGAGGACGGCTCATAATAATGTCTAGGTCCCACCACCCTTCATTGGAGTTTTATAGTTTCAGGTTTTGAAGTGTTTTCTGTGTTTTTGGGACCACTTGGTGCTGGAATGAGGTGTCTGTCAGTTCCCATTTCTATCAGCAATGAAGGTCCTCATTGTGTGTGTGTGGGTGTGAGTCCAGTGTGTGTGTGTGAGTCCAGTGTGTGTGTGTGTGTGTGTGTGTGAGTCCAGTGTGTGTGTGTGTGTGTGTGTGTCAAGTGTGTCCAGTGTGTGTGTGTGTGTCAATTGTATCCAGTGTGTGTGTGTGTGTGTGTGAGTCCAGTGTGTGTGTGTGTGTGTGTGTGTGTGAGTCCAGTGTGTATGTGTGTGTGTCAAGTGTGTCCAGTGTGTGTGTGTGTGTGTGTGTCCAGTGTGTGTGTGAGTCCAGTGTGTATCTGTGTGTCCCCAGTGTGTGTGTGTGTGTGTGTGTGTGTGTGTGTGTCCAGTGTGTGTTTGTGTCCATTGTGAGTGTGTCCAGAGTGTGTGTGTGTGTGTCCAATGTGTGTGTTCCAATGTGTGTGTGTCAGTGTGTGTGTGTGTGTGAGTCCAGTGTGTGTGTGTGTGTGTGTGAGTGTGTGTGTGAGTCCAGTGTGTGCGTGTGTGTGTGTCAAGTGTGTCCAGTGTGTGTGTGTGTGTCAATTGTATCCAGTGTGTGTGTGTCCAATGTGTGTGTGTGTGTGTCCATCGCGCGTGTGTGTGTCCAGTGTGTGTGTCCAATGTGTGTGTGTGTCAAGTGTGTCCAATGTGTGTGTTCCAATGTGTGTGTGTGTGTGTGTCAGTGTGTGTGTGTGTGTGTGTGTGTGTGTGTGTGTCTGTGTCAGGTTATTATTTTAGGGACACTGAGGAGTCAACATAAACCCTAAACCCTGGATAGAGGGGCTCAGTGAATGTGGAGGTGAATGTGATCAGGTGGGTCAGTGTGTCAGAGGAGGCTCTATAGAAGGACAGAGTGCCGGCTGGCCAGTCCAGATACACTCCTACTCTGTGGGAGCTGGAGGGGGGGACGTCTATGGTAGTCCGATTATTATTGTGCCTGGCAGAGTAACGGTTGTCAGAGCAGAACAGAATCCAGGACTTGTCATTGTATCCAAGCCAACAGTCAAGACCCCCTCCTCTGCTGCTGATTCCTTTATATGTCACTCCTATATCAGCCCTTCTCCCACTCCACTCTGCCTCCCAGTAACTGCGCCCAGTCAGACCCTCTCTACACAGCACCTGTCTACAGTCCTCAAATCTCTCTGGGTGATCAGGATACGGCTGCTTCTCTCTCCTACATGTCACCTTTCTGTTCTCCTCAGACAGAGAGAGGAGTCTGTTTACTGTGTTTAGGTCCAGTGTGAGATCACAGACATCTGATGGATGAAACCAGACACAATATTAGAAACCATCATCATTCACATTAGAATGTTAACTCACTTTTCACTAATTCATTTAATGTAGATGTTTCTAGGTATCAAAAGGAGAAGTTAACGTAACTTGAGACTTATTGAATGATCATATGTTATACTGTATGGTAATATAAAACACACTTATTCCCATTAATCACACACACACACACACACACACACACACACACACACACACACACACACGCACGCACGCACACACACACACACACACACACACACACACACACACACACACACACACACACACACACACACACACACACACACACACACACACACACACACACACACACACACACACACACACACACAGAGACACACATTGTCAAAGCAACTCTTTGTAAACTTTGTTGTCCCTGATTTCTGCTTCTGTAGAACTTCATCTGATATTTAATATGACCAAGTCAGTAATGATGGTGGTCTTTGACTTTGACTTAACTTGAATTAAGACTTATTCTTAGTCATATTCTTCACAGCAGTCAACACTCACATTTTCTAGGCCCAGGTTTCATTCTGTTCTCTCCACCATGTTCCACACTGTAGCGGTAAGCAGAAGAACAGACAGTCATTGAGTGATACACCTGAACTCACACACACACACACACACACACACACACACACACACACACACACACACACACACACACACACACACACACACACACACACACACACACACACACACACACACACACACACACACACACACACACACACACACACACACAGTCAGCATATAACTTGTCCAAATGTAAGAATAAGAATGTTTGTCCTAACAATCATCCCCAATCAGTCGCTAATCTGAAGACACCTGCTCCCAGTCAGTTGTTTTCTCATTGAGCCCCCCCCCCCCCCCCTTACCATGTGTTTACCAAATAAACCATTCAGTGTTTGTGTGCCCAGTGTGTGTGTGTGTGTCTCCAGTGTGTGTGTGTACAGTTTTTGTGTGTGTGTGCCTCCAGTGTGTGTGTGTGTGTGTGTGTCTCCAGTGTGCCTGATAAGTCAAACATGTCTGATATGAACATTGACATAAACCCTCTACATACTTGAGTTTCTCCAGTCTGCAGTGTGGATCCTCCAGTCCAGCAGAGAGCAGTCTGACTCCTGAGTCTCCTGGGTGATTGTAGCTCAGGTCCAGCTCTCTCAGGTGTGAGGGATTTGACCTCAGAGCTGAGACAAGAGAAGCACAGCCTTCCTCTGTGACTAGACAGCCTGACAGCCTGCAAAGAGTCAAATCATATTAAAATCACACTGCTATTCTTTGGTGGTGAAAATAGTGGCAGTATAACGTTTTAACATTTTCAGATACATCAGCGTCCTGAAACCTGCCATATCTATTCATATATTAATGTATCATTATTATTGAAGTATTGTTTGGAGAGAGAAAAATGTATAGTACAAATATTTGTGTAGACTGACCAGACCAGTTTAAAAAGCATTATCAGTCAAAAGACAGACAGTGAGGTATCAGATTTAGATTGTATTGAGTATACAGTCCACACGACATCTATTTTGACAGTGAAACTAACATTTTAAATGTGTCTCTATACTCCAACATTTTGGATTTCAGATCACATGTTTCATATGAGGTGACAGTATATAATGTCACCCTTTATTGGAGGGTATTTTAATACAAATCTGTTTCACCATTTAGAAATGAAAGCACTTTATATATCTAGTCCCCCTATTTGAAGAAGTCATAAGTATTCTGACTAATTAACTTATAGTGTATTAAAGTAGTCAAAAGTTTAGTATTTGGTCCCATATTCTTTGAACACAATGACTACATCAAGCCTGTGACTGCCATGATTGAGAAAGATCATGAATGAATCATTAATAATAATGAGTAAGAAAGTTACAGAGGCTACAACAAAACATGCTAACCTCTCACCATTACCAATAACAGAGACTACAACAAAACATGCTAACCTCTCACCATTACCAATAACAGAGGCTACAACAAAACATGCTAACCTCTCACCATTACCAATAACAGAGGCTACAACAAAACATGCTAACCTCTCACCATTACCAATAACAGACTACAACAAAACATGCTAACCTCTCACCATTACCAATAACAGGCTACAACAAAACATGCTAACCTCTCACCATTACCAATAACAGAGGCTACAACAAAACATGCTAACCTCTCACGATTACCAATAACAGAGACTACAACAAAACATACTAACCTCTCACCATTACCAATAACAGAGGCTACAACAAAACATGCTAACCTCACCATTACCAATAATAGAGGCTACAACAAAACATGCTAACCTCTCACCATTACCAATAACAGAGGCTACAACAAAACATGCTAACCTCTCACCATTACCAATAACAGAGGCTACAACAAAACATACTAACCTCTCACCATTACCAATAACAGAGGCTACAACAAAACATGCTAACCTCTCACCATTACCAATAACAGAGGCTACAACAAAACATACTAACCTCTCACCATTACCAATAACAGAGGCTACAACAAAACATGCTAACCTCTCACCATTACCAATAACAGAGACTACAACAAAACATACTAAACTCTCACCATTACCAATAACAGAGGCTACAACAAAACATGCTAACCTCACCATTACCAATAACAGAGGCTACAACAAAACATGCTAACCTCTCACCATTACCAATAACAGAGGCTACAACAAAACATGCTAACCTCTCACCATTACCAATAACAGAGGCTACAACAAAACATGCTAACCTCTCAACATTACCAATAACAGACTACAACAAAACATACTAACCTCTCACCATTACTAATAACAGAGGCTACAACAAAACATGCTAACCTCTCACCATTACCAATAACAGAGACTACAACAAAACATGCTAACCTCTCACCATTACCAATAACAGAGGCTACAACAAAACATGCTAACCTCTCACCATTACCAATAACAGAGGATACAACAAAACATGTTAACCTCTCACCATCACCAATAACAGAGGCTACAACAAAACATGCTAACCTCTCACCATTACCAATAACAGAGGCTACAACAAAACATGCTAACCTCTCACCATTACCAATAACAGAGACTACAACAAAACATGCTAACCTCTCACCATTAACCTCAAATAAAAGGTGACATTATGTACTGTCACCTAATATGAAACATTCTATCTCAAATCCAAAATACTGGAGCATAGCACCAAATGTAAAACTGTAAGCTTCATTGTCCAAACACATATGGTGTGGACTATGTGTGTCTGGTAAACAGATGTGGATCTGGTGAACAGTTATCACTTGTTGACCAACTACAGCAATACGGACCTCAGAGTCTCCAGTTTACAGTGGGGATTCCCCAGTCCATCAGAGAGCAGCTTCACTCCTGAATCCTTCAGGTCATTGTTACTCAGATCCAGCTCTCTCAGGTGTGAGGGGTTTGAACTGAGAACTGAGGCCAACACTTTACAGGATGTGTCTGTGAGTTTACAGCCAGTGAGTCTGCCAACACAGAAGAAATACAATGACAGACAGGTTGTATTAAAATGTTACGCTTAGTTTTCCCTGCTTACACTGTAACCTGTGCACAAATAATGTGTTGGGTTTGACCTCAGAGCTGAGACCAGAGAAGCACAGCCTTCCTCTGTGACTAGACAGCCTGACAGCTTGCAAAGAGTCAAATCATATTAAAACATATGAACATTGACATAAACCCTCTACATACTTGAGTTTCTCCAGTCTGCAGTGTGGATCCTCCAGTCCAGCAGAGAGCAGTCTGACTCCTGAGTCTCCTGGGTGATTGTAGCTCAGGTCCAGCTCTCTCAGGTGTGAGGGGTTTGACTTCAGAGCTGAGACCAGAGAAGCACAGCCTTCCTCTGTGACTAGACAGCCTGACAGCCTGCAAAGAGTCAAATCATATTAAACTCACACTGATATTCTTTGGTGGTGAAAATAGTGGCAGTATATTTTTTTTAACATATTCAGATACATCAGTGTCCTGAAACCTGCCATATCTATTCATAAATTAATGTATCATTATTAGAAATGACAAATTATCAAAGTATTGACTGCAGATAGAAAAATGTATATTACAAATATTTGAGTAGACTGACCAGACCAGTTTAAAAAGCAGTATCAGTCAAAAGACAGACAGTGAGGTATCAGATTTAGATTGTATTGAGTAAACAGTCCACACCATATCTATATTGACAGTGAAGCTAACATTTTAAATGTGCTTCTATACTCCAACATTTTGTATTTCAGATCAAATGTTTCATATGAGGTGACAGTATATAATGTCACCTTTTATTTGAGGGTATTTTAATACATATCTGTTTCACCATTTAGAAATGAAAGCACTTTATGTATCTAGTCCCCCCATTTGAATAAGTCATAAGTATTCTGACCAATTCACTCATAGTGTATTAAAGTATTCAGAAGTTTAGTATTTGGTCGTAAACTCGTTGGTTACATTTGCAACTTGTTTTGGTTGTGTTTTGGGTTATGTTTTGCCCAATATTAAAATGGTGGATGGTGTAATGTCTGCTCCCAGCTCACACTCTCAAACACCTAGATCCCCTGAACGAATTGTTCTCTCAAAATGACACAACGACTGTGTTCCAGTTGAACAACGTTTACTAAACCGTATTACCACAATACATGGTTACCATGACACTCAGGCCAGGTCCATCAACACTGACACTCCCAGGCGTACTAATAACAGAGTGATATCACCGTAGTAACAGAAATATAGGGAGACTTAAAACATGAACTTAACAATCTCCCACTTTTCTTTAAAGACAAATAAAACAACAAAATAATGAAATGTCCCAAGTATTATTCAAGTTCCTCATTACAAATGGGTTGTGTGACTCAGTTTATATTTGTATTAGTCAAGCTGCCACTTTCCATTACTGAGAGTCTTTAGGAGCACAAGACCGGATGCTCCCTTTTTAGTCAGACAGTCAGCAAGCTGCTCCTTTGTGGTCGACCACAGAATCCGCTGGATTCTCTGTGCTTGAATAAGTTCCTTGATGCTGCTAATCTCAAGACGAAGTCTTTTCTCTGTGACAGATTTGGTTGACTTCACAGCATCAACTAATGAGTAGTTGTCAGTGACACACTACAGGTAGAAAGTGCCGTTTTGTCTCACCAGTGAGAACAGAGTTGCAAGAAAGATAGCATTGTCAATTCCATCCGCAAGAGCAAGTGTTTCTCCAGCAAGTGTGCTTCGGACAACCCTTCTGATCCTTTTTGACTGCCAACAGATAGGTGAGAATCTTCCTCCTTCACCCATTAACACCATTAGATGTCCACCTTGTGTGCCTCCATCTGTAAGGTTCCCTAGCGAAGCATCACTGAAGACAACTAGTTTCAAAGAGTCATCTTTTCCAACATACTGAAACTTTAGAGTCACTTGTTGTGATTTCAGCTTACGAACAACTTTGTTTGCCTCATGAATGGTTTGTACAGTGGCGTGTTTTGTGTTCGATGCCAAGTTGCAACCATCAAACATTACATCAGGTCTACTCTGTCTAGCAACCCATAGAATTTGATCTATCTTTGACCTCTATTGATCAGCTTCAATTCCACATAGAGGGGAATTCCTTTGTACGGCTCTTGAAGAATCCATGTGGATGGGTTGAAGATTCTTGAAATAGCTCTCCTGTTGCATCAGTATTGTTTGATCAACTGTAATAAACTCTATGCCAACATAACAAAAATGATCATGCTCCTCACGGCCGACCTAGAAAACAGCTTTGAGGTGTGGAATCACAGTTGTAGCAAAGGTCTGTGAGCCACCCCAGATGAAGTCATCAACATGACAGGCAAGTACTCCAGTCAAGCCAATAGAAAACTGCAGGATCCACTTGTGACATTTTTCCACCTGTACTCAGCACTGTTGCCTTGACTTTGCTGTACCAGTAGAGTGATGCACCTGCCAGGCCAGACACACACCTTGTTAGTTTCCACAGTGTTCCTTCACCCTTAGCTTCAGGCGGAGGTCAGATGTGAATGTCCCTTGATACTCTGTTCCATGCAAAAATGCAGTTTTGATGTCTATGCAATTAAGTTTCCATTGTTTCTGACAGATCACTGTCAGCAGCAATCTGAGTGACTCTGAGGCGCATGTCGGTGAGTCGTTTGGGAGTTGTTTAGCAGCCAGCTCCTCTAAACCTCTAGCCACTAGATGAGTCTTTTGGGAGTTGTTTAGCAGCCACCTCGTCAAAACCTCTAGCCACTAGATGAGTCGTTTGGGAGTTGTTTAGCAGCCAGCTCCTCTAAACCTCTAGCCACTAGATGAGTCTTTTGGGAGTTGTTTAGCAGACAGCTCCTCTAAACCTCTAGCCACTAGATGAGTCTTTTGGGAGTTGTTTAGCAGACAGCTCCTCTAAACCTCTAGCCACTAGATGAGTCGTTTGGGAGTTGTTTAGCAGCCAGCTCCTCTAAACCTCTAGCCACTAGATGAGTCTTTTGGGAGTTGTTTAGCAGACAGCTCCTCTAAACCTCTAGCCACTAGATGAGTCGTTTGGGAGTTGTTTAGCAGCCAGCTCCTCTAAACCTCTAGCCACTAGATGAGTCGTTTGGGAGTTGTTTAGCAGCCAGCTCCTCTAAACCTCTAGCCACTAGATGAGTCGTTTGGGAGTTGTTTAGCAGCCAGCTCCTCTAAACCTCTAGCCACTAGATGAGTCTTTTGGGAGTTGTTTAGCAGCTAGCTCCTCTAAACCTCTAGCCACTAGATGAGTCGTTTGGGAGTTGTTTAGCAGCCAGCTCCTCTAAACCTCTAGCCACTAGATGTGCTTTTGGCACTATTCCAGTTATTTAAGGGACACACCCACCTTGTTGAGACACATTTTTGGCCAATGTCTTTGACTTCCTCAAACACTCAATTTTTCCTCCAATTACTGAGCTCATCTAGTTTAGCTGAGTCAAATGAAACATCCTTTGTTTCAAGTACATCATCATTTTGAATGTCATTCTGTTTTTCGCGATTTTAAATTGGTTGAAATCTGATAAGTGACAGGTCAGCTGACCCTGTTGTACCAGGAAGTGTAGCTGGTTCAGAGTACTGCAAGTTGGACCAGTTCTGGTGTTTTCCTTTGGCTTTTGCTGCTCGTCCAATGACGGTTGCTGTGTGTGGAATACCACTTTCTCTGTCCATGTATTTAACAGTTTGTCCAGTTTTCAGATTGGAACAACCATGTTGTCTTAACACATGTGGCTTGTGACTAGAGGTCGACCGATTATGATTTTTAAACAATTTGCCGATTTCTTTTAAATGTATTTGTAATTATGACAATTACAACAATACTGAATGAACACTTATTTTAACTTAATATAATACATCAATAAAATCAATTTAGCCTCAAATAAAATGAAACATGCTCAATTTGGTTTAAATAATGCAAAAACAAAGTGTTGGAGAAGAAAGTAAAAGTGCAATATGTGCCATGTAAGAAAGCTAACGTTTAAGTTCCTTGCTCAGAACATGAGAACATATGAAAGCTGGTGGTTCCTTTTAACACGAGTCTTCAATATTCCCAGGTAAGAAGTTTTAGGTTGTAATTATTATAGGAATTATAGGACAATTTCTCTCTATACGATTTGTATTTCATATACCTTTGACTATTGGATGTTCTTATAGGCACTTTAGTATTGCCAGTGTAACAGTATAACTTCCGTCCCTCTCCTCGCCCCTACCTGGACTCGAACCAGGAACACATCGATAACAGCCACCCTCGAAGCAGCGTTACCCATCGCTCCACAAAAGCCGCAGCCCATGCAGAGCAAGGGGAACAACCACTCCAAGTCTCAGAGCGAGTGACGTTTGAAACGCTATTAGCGCGCACCCCGCTAACTAGCTAGCCATTTCACATCGGTTATGAAGTCATAAACAGCTCAATGCTTGAAGCACAGCGATGAGCTGCTGGCAAAACGCATGAAAGTGCTGTTTGAATGAATGCGTACGAGCCTGCTGCTGCCCACCATCGCTCAGTCAGACTGCTCTATCAAATCATAGACTTAATTATAACATAATAACACACAGAAATACGAGCCTTAGGTCATTAATATGGTCGAATCCGGAAACTATCGTCTCGAAAACAAGACGTTAATTCATTCAGTGAAATACGGAATCGTTCCGTATTTTATCTAACGGGTGGCATCCATAAGTCTAAATATTCCTGTTACATTGCACAACCTTCAATGTTATGTCATAATTACGTAAAATTCTGGCAAATTAGGCGGCCCAAACTGTTGCATATACACTGACTCTGAGTGCAATGAACGCAAGAGAAGTGACACAATTTCACCTGGTAAATATTGCCTGCTAACCTGGATTTCTTTTAGCAAAATATGCAGGTTTAAAAATATATACTTCTGTGTATTGATTTTAAGAAAGGCATTGATGTTTATGGTTAGGTACAGTCACGCAACGATTGTGCTTTTTTTGCAAATGTGCTTTTGTTAAATCATCCCCCGTTTGGCGAAGTTGGCTGTCTTTGTTAGGAAGAAATAGTCTTCACAGAGTTCGCAACGAGCCAGGTTAGCAGGCAATATTAACTAAATATGCAGGTTTAAAAATATATACTTGTGTATTGAGTTTAAGAAAGGCATTGATGTTTATGGTTAGGTACAGTTGGAGGAAGACAGTCCTTTTTCGCGAATGCGCACCGCATCGATTATATGCAACGCAGGACACGCTAGATAAACTAGTAATATCATCAACCATGTGTAGTTAACTAGTGATTATGATTGATTGATTGTTTTTTATAAGATACGTTTAATGCTAGCTAGCAACTTACCATGGCTTCTTACTGCATTCACGTAACAGGCAGGCTCCTCGTGGAGTGCAATGTAAAGCAGGTGGTTAGAGCATTGGACTAGTTAACTGTAAGGTTGCAAGATTGAATCCCAGAGCTGACAAGGTAAAAATCTGTCATTCTGCCCCTGAACAAGGCAGTTAACCAACCGTTCCTAGGCCGTCAATGAAAATAAGAATTTGTTCTTAACTGACTTGCCTAGTTAAATAAAGGATAAATAAAGGTGTAAAAAAAAAATCTGCCAAATCGGTGTCCAAAAATACAGATTTCCGATTGTTATGAAAACTTGAAATCAGCCCTAATTAATTAGCCATTACGATTAATCAGTCGACCTCTACTTGTGACTCTACTCAAGGTTGTAATCTCATTGGTTGCATTTGCAGTTTGTTTTGGTTATGTTTTGCTCAATATTAAAATGGTGGATGATGACTGGAGTAATTATATTTACAGGTGAGTAGAAAACATGTTTCTAAACACTACTAAATTAATCCTGATGATGCCAGAAATACAAATCATGAATCAATCATGAATAATGAGATAGAAAGTTACGGAGACTACAACAAAACAGATAACCTCTCACCATTAACAATAACAGAGGGGGTCTGATCTTTGCTAGATTCTTGATTCTTACTGACAATACAAGTGAAGTGACTCCAAAATGACAGGACATTATTCACCATTCAGTTTCTATCAGGAAAAACATCCAAAACACAACCAAGACAAACTGCAAATGAATTCAACAAGTTAGTAGAATCACAAGCTTGATGTCATCACTGCAGGCAGGGAACATGGGACCAAATACTAAACTTATGACTACTTTAATACAATATAAGTGAATTTGTCTAAATAATTAAGACTTCTTCAAATGGGAGAACTAGATACATGAAGTGCTTTCATTTCTAAACGGTAAAACAAAGAAAAGGTGACATTCTGTACTGTCACCTAAAATATATATATTTTTGTTTTACCTGTATTTAACTAGGCAAGTCAGTTAAGAATAAATTATTCTTTTCAATGATGGCCTAGGAGGGGGAAGAACAACAGATGTTTACCTTGTCGGCTCGGGGATTCGATCCAGCAACCTTTCGGTTACTAGTCCAACGCCTAGCGGTCATATCTCAAATCCGAAAATGCAGGGGCATAGCACCAAATTTATAACTGTAAGCTTCACTGTCCAAACACATATGGTGTGGACTATGTGTCTGGTAAACACATGTGGATCTGGTGAACAGTTATCACTTGTTGACCAACTACAGGAATACTGACCTCAGAGTCTCCAGTTTACAGTGGGGATTCCCCAGTCCAGCAGAGAGCAACTTCACTCCTGAATCCTTCAGGTCATTGTTACTCAGGTCCAGCTCTCTCAGGTGTGAGGGGTTTGACCTCAGAGCTGAGACCAGAGAAGCACAGCCTTCCTCTGTGACTCCACAGCCTGACAGCCTGCAAAGAGATCATCATGACTTCACAAACACACTGTTAATTTAACACCAGTAGTGTAGAAGGACGATGGCAGATGCATTTGGTTTATTCTCCCAAACAACATATAGATTAATCTTCTGTCTCATAGAATTGTATGGTCACAATGTTATACTAATGTGAAAATCAATGCATTTATTCAATATGTTATTCAACATAAAATTATATACATATTATAAAACATATTTTTCTCCAAACTGAATATTTCTTGCTGATGATTAGTTCTTAAATGTCATTTGATGTACTCACAGAGCAACTCTGGAGGCTTTTACCACTGGCATCAGCCTCAGAAGACCTTCCTCTGATCTGGAGTATTTCTTCAGGTCAAACACATCCAGCTCCTTTTCTGAAGTCAGCAACACAAAGACCAGAGCTGACCACTGTGCAGGTGACAGTTTGGGTTTTGAGAGACTTCCTGATCTCAGGTATCTTTGGATCTCCTCCACTAGAGAATGGTCATTCAGTTCATTCAGACAGTGGAACAGATTGATGCTCCTCTCTGGAGAGGGATTCTCCCTGATCTTCTCCTTGATGTACTTGACTGTTTCTTCATGGATCTGTGAGCTGTTTCTTGTCTTCGTCAGTAGACCTCGTAAGTGCTTCTGATTGGACTCCAGTGAGAGGCCCAGAAGGAAGCGGAGGAAAAGGTCCAGGTTTCCCGTCTGACTTTGTAAGGCTTTATCCACAGCACTCTTGTAGACAGTAACTTTAGGCTTGTCTCTGAACAGTGCAGAAAGGTTCCTGGACGTTGATTGCGTTTCAGCCATTAGATTATCATTGTTGTTGATGAATGAGAGGAACACATACAGTGAGGGAAAAAAGTATTTGATCCCCTGCTGATTTTGTACGTTTGCCCACTGACAAAGAAATTATCAGTCTATAATTTTAATGGTAGGTTTATTTGAACAGTGAGAGACAGAATAACAACAAAAATATCCAGAAAAATGCATGTAAAAAATGTTATAAATTGATTTGCATTTTAATGAGGGAAATAAGTATTTGACCCCTTCTCAATCAAAAAGATTTCTGGCTCCCAGGTGTCTTTCATACAGGTAAGGAACGGAGATTAGGAGCACACACTTAAAGGGAGTGCTCCTAATCTCAGTTTCTTACCTGTATAAAAGATACCTGTCCACAGAAGCAATCAATCAATCAGATTCCAAACTCTCCACCATGGCCAAGACCAAAGAGCTCTCCAAGGATGTCAGGGACAAGATTGTAGACCTACACAAGGCTGGAATGGGCTACAAGACCATCGCCAAGCAGCTTGGTGAGAAGGTGACAACAGTTTCTGTGATTATTCGCAAATGGAAGAAACACAAAAGAACTGTCAATCTCCCTCAGCCTGGGGCTCCATGCAAGATCTCACCTCGTGGAGTTGCAATGATCATGAGAACGGTGAGGAATCAGCCCAGAATTACACAGGAGGATCTTGTCAATGATCTCAAGGCAGCTGGGACCATAGTCATCAAGAAAACAATTGGTAACAGACTATGCCGTGAAGGACTGAAATCCTGCAGCGCCCGCAAGGTCCCCCTGCTCAAGAAAGCACATATACATGCCCATCTGAAGTTTGCCAATGAACATCTGAATGATTCAGAGGACAACTGGGTGAACGTGTTGTGGTCAGATGAGACCAAAATGGAGTTCTTTGGCATCAACCCAACTTGCCGTGTTTGGAGGAGGAGGAATGCTGCCTATGACCCCAAGAAACCATCCCCACCGTCAAACATGGAGGTGGAAACATTATGCTTTGGGGGTGTTTTCCTGCTAAAGGGACAGGACAACTTCACCGCATCAAAGGGACGATGGACGGGGCCATGTACCGTCAAATCTTGGGTGAAAACCTCCTTCCCTCAGCCAGGGTATTGAAAATGGGTCGTGGATGGGTATTCCAGCATGACAATGACCCAAAACACACGGCCAAGGCAACAAAGGAGTGGCTCAAGAAGAAGCACATTAAGGTCCTGGAGTGGCCTAGCCAGTCTCCAGACCTTAATCCCATAGAAAATCTGTGGAGGGAGCTGAAGGTTCGAGTTGCCAAACGTCAGCCTCGAAACCTTAATGACTTGAAGAAGATCTGCAAAGAGGAGTGGGACAAAATCCCTCCTGAGATGTGTGCAAACCTGGTGGCCAACTACAAGAAACGTCTGACCTCTGTGATTGCCAACAAGGGTTTTGCCACCAAGTACTAAGTCATGTTTTGCAGAGGGGTCAAATACTTATTTCCCTCATTAAAATGCAAATCAATTCATAACATTTTTGACATGCGTTTTTCTGGATTTTTTTGTTGATATTCTGTCTCTCACTGTTCAAATAAACCTACCATTAAAATTATAGACTGATCATTTCTTTGTCAGTGGGCAAACGTACAAAATCAGCAGGGGATCAAATACTTTTTTCCCTCACTGTATAGAGCAGCCAGAAACTCCTGAATGCTCAGATGAACAAAGCAGTACACCTTGTCCTGGTACAGCACACATTCCTCTTTAAAGAGCTGTGTGCACAATCCTGAGTACACTGAGGCTTCATTGACATCAATGCCAGCCTCTTTCAGATCTTCGTCATAGAAAATCAGATTGCCATTCACAAGCTGTTGAAAAGCCAGTTTTCCCAGTGACAGAATGCTCTCTTTATTCCAGTGTGGACCTGTCTCTTCTTTCCCAAGATACTTTTCATTCTTATGTTTGGTATGAAACTCCACAAGGTGTGTGTACATCTCAGTCAGAGTCTTGGGCATCTCTTCTCTCTTATGTTCCAGCATGTGTTCAAGGACTGTTGCAGAAATCCAACAGAAGACTGGAATGTGGCACATGATGTGGAGGCTCCTTGACGTTTTTATGTGTGAGATTATTCTGCTGGCCAGGTCCTCATCACTGAATCTCTTCCTGAAGTACTCCTCCTTCTGTGGGTCATTGAACCCTCGTACCTCTGTCACCAGGTCAACACACTCTGAAGGGATCTTATTGGCTGCTGCAGGTCGGGTAGTTATCCAGAGGAGAGCAGAGGGAAGCAGATTTCCCTTGATGAGATTTGTCAGCAGAACATCCACTGAGGTTGACTCTGTGACGTCCCAACAGATCTTGTTCTTCTGGAAGTCTAGGGGCAGTCGGCACTCATCCAGACCATCAAAGATGAAGAGAACTTTGTACTTGTTGTAGTTTGAGATTCCTGATTGTTTGGTTTCCATTGAGAAGTGATTGAGAAGCTCAATGAAAGTGTGTTTTTCCCCTTTCATCAAATTCAGCTCCCGAAAAGGGAAGGAAAATACAAATTGGACATCCTGATTTGCCTTTCCTTCAGCCCAATCCAGAATGAACTTCTGCACAGAGACTGTTTTTCCAATGCCAGCGACTCCCTTTGTCAGCACAGTTCTGATAAGTTTGTCTTGTCCAGTTAAGGGTTTGAAGATGTCGTTACATTTGATTGCAGTCTCTGGTCTTGCTTGTTTCCTGGTTGTTGTCTCAATCTGTCTCAGCTCATGTTCATTATTGACCTCTCCTGTTCCACCCTCTGTGATGTAGAGCTCTGTGTAGATCTTATTGAGAAGTGTTGGGTTTCCTTGTTTAGCGATCCCTTCAAATACACATTGAAACTTCTTCTTTAGATTAGATTTGAGTTCACGTTGGCAAATCACAGCAAGCTCATCTGAATCTAGAAATAACACAGAGGATATCAATATGACGTCTGTTTAATGCCTACAATATTGTAGGACT
This sequence comes from Salvelinus namaycush, assembly GCF_016432855.1. Lineage (NCBI taxonomy): Eukaryota > Metazoa > Chordata > Actinopteri > Salmoniformes > Salmonidae > Salvelinus > Salvelinus namaycush. The sequence goes on along the minus strand of NW_024061701.1, from coordinate 57,741 downwards.
GTTGTAAAGTTTAACATTTAATCATTTATTCTCTTAACTGACTGTGTAAATGTGTAAATGTTTTTCATAATGCATTACAGACTGGTGTGACTGATTATATTATTATTGGTATTATTGATGGTATTATTAATTCTCTCTCTCTCTCTAAATTAATTATTATTATTATTTATTTTTTTATTTAATTATTATTCTCTCTGTATGTGTTGCTACAATATCATTGAGTTACACAGCTACTTTAGCTGTACTTTAGCTACAGCTTTTAAATGTTATAAAACAGCATTCAACATGAGGCAGACAGATCTTACATTTCTCCAGTGTGTCAGCAAGTTCCTTCTGGTTCATTTTCCTCAGGACGTGCAGTGTGATCTTCAGAGCCCCCTCTCTGGCACTGCTCTCCTGCTTCTCATCTTCAGCATCCACCACTTCCTTATCCTGCTTCTGACTCTCAAAGCCTTCTGGGAGTTCTGGACTAAGAATCCTTTTGAACATCTTCAGCTCGTTCTTCACAAATGTCATAATTTTCTCTTCAAGCAACTGAAATAAATCAAGTAAATAAGTTAAGCAAGAGACAAAATGCTTTCTCATTAACACATTAATGAATGATTGACAGATCAACTTTACTTGAGGTAAACAAAAACAAATGTACATAACAGGACCACATACACTGAATATGGAGGCCAGGTCTGTTTGATGACTCTGGGTAGACTGACCACTGAGAATCTCTGACTCTGATCTCTCCTGTTGGTTTCTGTGGACAAAACATGAGATTACATCTCCTCATCCAGGGAGTACACACACACACACACACACACACACACACACACAAAAACACACACACACACACACACACACACACACACACACACACACACACACACACACACACACACACACACACACACACACACACACACACACACACACACACACACACACACACGGAGGGAATGTTGTGTTTGTTTAATATTGTTTTAGGACTATGAAATTGGAAAAAATGATTAGCCTATGGATTATGAAAACATCAAAATAAATGGGAAAATGGGAGAGGAGAAATGACTAGAGACAGTGTTGTTTATCTCACTGACCATGACCCATGAGTTCTTCTTACCTTTGTTCAGTAGAAAAGTCTCCCTCTCTAAAGTTTATAGGTGGACCCATAGACTTGTCACTCTTCATGGACACACAGCTGGGTACAGGGGAGGCTGGTCTCTCCTGCTTGATTGGACTTCAACACAACAGAGACAAACATTACATCTCTCATCTACTCTGAGCTCAGATGGGGAAACATAAGAAGAGTTTTATTAAAAACGCTATATATCCATTTTCAGAAATGTTTGTAAATTAGCTTCTATTGTTTAAAGAAGTTATGGTTATGTTAAGTTATGTTTATATTTTATTGCTAAATGAGGAGATGGCACGTGGGTACCTGCTTCTATAAACCAATGAGGAGATGGCACGTGGGTACCTGCTTCTATAAACCAATGAGGAGATGCAGCGCGAACTGCGTCACAAATAGAACTGACTTCTAGACGCTCGTTGGCGTGCGCGAGCAGTGTGTCATTTTTAATAACGAAATTAATTTAGTGACACGAGCGTTGTAGTCAGCCCCGCTAAAAGGCTGGTGTCGTTACTCTGCCTTCTCCGGGGGCATGTTGAGGTAAATTTACTAACCGGGAGGGTTGAATTATGTAATTTATTGGTGGGCTGGAAGACGCACTCTTGTCTTTTCTATTCCGAGGTTGTTTACTCGCAATATCAGATATTAAGACGTTTTTTATAATGAATGTATACTGAGGTTGAGGCTCTGACTAGTGATGATTTACCCGGGGTTCAATACCTGCTATTGAGGCGCCCTGAAAATAATATTCAAAAGATTGGTCCTTGGACACAGAGGGGTTAAACACTAAAGTTACCGTCCATCTAGTGAAGAGAGGAGAACCGGACAGAGGTAGCCAGCATCCGTCAACGAGAGAATTATGTATTGTTAGCTAAGTTAACTAGGATGCTGCTGGTATAGTAGCTAGCTAGCTTACTGTAAGAAATTGTAATAGATACTGGCAACTTGTTTTAACAACTTCTCAACACAAGCTATACTTGACACAACATGCACCCATCCCCCTCTATACCCACACACTTCGTACCCTTATTATAACCACAGACCCACACACACTCCCCTCCCCCATGAACAGGCCCCTGCTAAAACAAACGCACATGCATTCTGCTCGAGGTTGAGACTCTAAGACAAAGAACTATGTTAAGAGCCAATGGAACGTCGACATCAGGCCCGGACAGGACTACCCAGATCGACCAATCGGAAGGCCAGACTACAAGATCAACCTACTTTACTTGTTGCATATATAATCAGCACAAATTGTTTAGAGGTCTCTTTTCCGACGATTCCATACGAGTCAGACAGAAGGGTCCGTGCTGCACGATTGCTAAGATATTTTTACCTGTGAATAAACTGCCTTATTATACAAATATCCACCTCGTCCTATGTCTCAACTTGATCTCCTGTCTCCAGTAAACATTTTATCAACATTACCTAGCTGTACCGACTAGCTTGGCTAGCTAGCTGGTCGTTCTGTACCTCGTCTCGATGAAAATGACGAATCCGGTGAACCACAAAATGAAACAAGGATAGAGAGTGAAAAGGATCTGGCTACACTCATACTGTCCCTGACCGTAAAGAAAAAAGCAAATTGAACACTGAACTTCGGTGTCTCAACACTGTAGTGAACTCCGTCGTTATTCCCCAAGTTCACCTCAGCCAACTCTGCCCGTAACCGGACAATATGATTGGCGCCACACCGAACGTGGACGCGGACAGTTCTGTACAGGGACGCGGACAGTTCTGTACGGGGACGCGGACAGTTCCAGAACGCGGACGCGGACAGTTCTGTACGGGGACGCGGACAGTTCCAGAACGCGGACATGAGCAGTGCAACACAATCAACTAAACCCAGTCTTTACAGTGGGTTACATTAGTAATATTCATTTTTTATTATTATGTTAAAAAAACATTCTACGTTTTTTATAACAATGTTTTGAGATCTGGGCCCATATCCACAAAGCGTCTCAGAGTAGAAAATTGGTCGTATAAGTGCTGAGAATAAAGACATTTTACACTTATGGGTATAAATTAAAGCTCTGCATGAAGTCTCTAGTCCCACCTAGTCAGCAGATATTTAGGACACCTGGTGAGCTGTCCTAAGTAGTTAGGAGTTAACAGCAGGTGTCTTGATAATACTATAGAATAATGCAGTGAGTCAGTGGTTCCTGCGCCACATGTAATTGCTTTGTAGTAGTTCAAAATAATGTTTTATATTTCTATATGATCAATCTATAAATAATATAGACCTACATGCAACAGTATGTGTTGTGCTTTTGGCAATGATTTATGTATAATAATTATGTATCACAAGCGATACCATGTATGTCTGCATAGCATTTTGTCTTCATTTTGGCAGATTAACTCATGCTTATTTCTGAAAATTAACTCAGGTTTTCACCCAGCGGCTAACTTTTAGTGGTTCCATATATTAAGGAAGTGATAGAAGCCTTTTTGGTTCTATAAGGAACCTTCTTTTCTAAGAGTGTAAAATAAACACGTTTTTCTTTTGATTATTTAATTATCTACATCATGTTATTTCAAGTTCTCCCTTTGGAGCGCAACATCACGTTGTTAAATAATAATCCTAAATTGGGCGTGGCTATAAATTGGGCATTTGATGCTACTATGCCAAAGCTATTTAGAGTTGTTAAACGGGTGTGAAGAGTGTGTTGATATAACGGTAATATTGTCAAAATTCTGCTTGTAACAACGATCAGAATTGGTTAAAAAAATATGCATTCCATTATATTAGGCAATAATTAAGAGCAGGCAAAGTGGTCTTGTCATGTGAAAGTTCTATCAAATGTCTTACATTGCACCGAATACAGTCAGGGTGCCGTGGAACCCCTGCAGTACCTCCACAGACCCCGGATTGAGAACCCCTGCAGTACCTCCACAGACCCCGGATTGAGAACCCCTGCAGTACCTCCACAGACCCCGGATTGAGAACCCCTGCAGTACCTCCACAGACCCCGGATTGAGAACCCCTGATTTAGCAGATGCTCTTATCCAGAGCGATTTACAATAAGTGCATTCATCTTAAGATAGCTAGGTGAGACAACCACATATCAGAGTCAAATATACAGGATACAAACATTCAATTTCAGCTAAACAATGGAAATATAGCGTTTTGCTAAGAAACTAATTTTCATACACATCTAAAATATACTAATAAAAAATCTGAGGACAGTAATGGAAGGTACCCAAGAACAACAATTTCTGATTAAAAAACAAATGTGAAAAACTGTGTAAATAGTATTTAGGAAATAAACACTCAATAGTTTTTAAACACAATTGTAATCTCACCTCTTAGCTTTGATGTCATGTTCCCCAGAGTGTCTCATTTTAGAGGCAGGACCCCCCTCCTTTCTCTCCCCAGAGAGACTCATTTTAGAGGCAGGGCCCCCCTCCTCTCTCTCCCCAGAGAGACTCATTTTAGATGCAGGGCCCCCCTCCTCTCTCTCCCCAGAGAGACTCATTTTAGAGGCAGGGCCCCCCTCCTCTCTCTCCCCAGAGAGACTCATTTTAGAGGCAGGGCCCCCCTCCTCTCTCTCCCCAGAGAGACTCATTTTAGAGGCAGGGCCCCCCTCCTCTCTCTCCCCAGAGAGACTCATTTTAGGGGCAGGGCCCCCCTCCTCTCTCTCCCCAGAGAGACTCATTCTAGAGGCAGGGCCCCCTAAACAGAGATCCAGCATGTTGGTTGTGCTTAACAGTCATTCTTGAATGTCAATTGTTCTCATTTATTAATTATCTCTTATAAAACATTTACTAACAGACATAGAAACAGTCAGGTGATTTAATGCATCACATGAACATGTAGTTGACATTTCATCTCCATGGTAACTGTCAATAATGATAATAAGTCACTGTTTGTTAAGGTAGTTATAGACAGTACAGCAACAATAATAATAACAATAATAATAATAATAAGTCACTGTTTGTTAAGGTAGTTATAGTCAGTACAGCAACAACAACAATAATAATAATAATAATAATAATAAGTCACTGTTTGTTAAGGTAGTTATAGACAGTACAGCAACAATAATAATAATAATAATAAGTTACTGTTTGTTAAGGTAGTTATAGACAGTACAGCAATAATAATAATAATAAGTCACTGTTTGTTAAGGTAGTTATAGACAGTACAGCAACAACAACAATAATAATAATAATAATAAGTCACTGTTTGTTAAGGTAGTTATAGACAGTACAGCAACAATAATAATAATAATAATAATAATAATAAGTCACTGTTTGTTAAGGTAGTTATAGACAGTAAAGCAACAATAATAATAATAATAATAATAATAAGTCACTGTTTGTTAAGGTAGTTATAGTCAGTACAGCAACAACAACAATAATAATAATAATAATAATAATAATAATAAGTCACTGTTTGTTAAGGTAGTTATAGACAGTACAGCAACAATAATAATAATCATAATAATAATAAGTCACTGTTTGTTAAGGTAGTTCTAGACAGTACAGCAACAACAATAATAATAATAATAATAATAATAATAATAATAATAATAAGTCACTGTTTGTTAAGGTAGTTATAGACAGTACAGCAACAATAATAATAATAATAATAATAAGTCACTGTTTGTTAAGGTAGTTATAGACAGTACAGCAACAATAACAATAATAATAATAATAATAATATTAAGTCACTGTTTGTTAAGGTAGTTATAGACAGTACAGCAACAATAATAATAATAATAATAATAATAAGTCACTGTTTGTTAAGGTAGTTATAGTCAGTACAGCAACAACAACAATAATAATAATAAGTCACTGTTTGTTAAGGTAGTTCTAGACAGTACAGCAACAATAATAATAATAATAATAATAATAAGTCACTGTTTGTTAAGGTAGTTATAGACAGTACAGCAACAACAACAATAATAATAATAATAATAATATTAAGTCACTGTTTGTTAAGGTAGTTATAGACAGTACAGCAACAACAACAATAATAATAATTAGTCACTGTTTGTTAAGGTAGTTATAGACAGTACAACAACAATAATAATAATAATAATAATATTAAGTCACTGTTTGTTAAGGTAGTTATAGACAGTACAGCAACAACAACAACAATAATAATAATAAGTCACTGTTTGTTAAGGTAGTTATAGACAGTACAGCAACAATAATAATAATAATAATAATATTAAGTCACTGTTTGTTAAGGTAGTTATAGACAGTACAGCAACAATAATAATAATAATAATAATATTAAGTCACTGTTTGTTAAGGTAGTTATAGACAGTACAGCAACAATAATAATAATAATAATAATATTAAGTCACTGTTTGTTAAGGTAGTTATAGACAGTACAGCAACAATAATAATAATAATAATAATATTAAGTCACTGTTTGTTAAGGTAGTTATAGACAGTACAGCAACAATAATAATAATAATAATAATATTAAGTCACTGTTTGTTAAGGTAGTTATAGACAGTACAGCAACAATAATAATAATAATAATAATATTAAGTCACTGTTTGTTAAGGTAGTTATAGACAGTACAGCAACAATAATAATAATAATAATAAGTCACTGTTTGTTAAGGTAGTTATAGACAGTACAACAACACAAGGCCATGTCTCACACTTATTTTTATTAATTAAAAGTAGGCTATTTATTGTCTTTCAATCTGTTATTTTCTAAATGTATCTGAGAATATAGACAGAATGGATAAAACTGGAGTGATTGATCTGAGGGGGAAATCATTGATCCATTCAGAAAGGTTTTTTGCAACAAGTAAGAGATGTTATATTATGTAAAGTAGACTAGGTTATAATGTATAGTAGTGGGTTGTTAGTGATATGTAGATGTTATATTATGTAAAGTAGACTAGGTTATAATGTATAATAGTGGGTTGTTAGTGATATGTAGATGTTATATTATGTAAAGTAGACTAGATTATAATGTATAGTAGTGGTTTGTTAGTGATATGTAGATGTTATATTATGTAAAGTAGACTAGGTTATAATGTATAGTAGTGGGTTGTTAGTGATATGTAGATGTTATATTATGTAAAGTAGACTAGGTTATAATGTATAGTAGTGGGTTGTTAGTGATATGTAGATGTTATATTATGTAAAGTAGACTAGGTTATAATGTATAGTAGTGGGTTGTTAGTGATATGTTATATTATGTAAAGTAGACTAGGTTATAATGTATAGTAGTGGGTTGTTTGTGATATGTAGATGTTATATTATGTAAAGTAGGCTAGGTTATAATGTATAGTAGTGGTTTGTTTGTGATATGTAGATGTTATATTATGTAAAGTAGACTAGGTTATAATGTATAGTAGTGGGTTGTTAGTGATATGTAGATGTTATATTATGTAAAGTAGACTAGGTTATAATGTATAGTAGTGGGTTGTTAGTGATATGTAGATGTTATATTATGTAAAGTAGACTAGGTTATAATGTATAGTAGTGGGTTGTTAGTGATATGTAGATGTTATATTATGTAAAGTAGACTAGGTTATAATGTATAGTAGTGGTTTGTTTGTGATATGTAGATGTTATATTATGTAAAGTAGACTAGGTTATAATGTATAGTAGTGGGTTGTTAGTGATATGTAGATGTTATATTATGTAAAGTAGACTAGGTTATAATGTATAATAGTGGGTTGTTAGTGATATGTAGATGTTATATTATGTAAAGTAGACTAGGTTATAATGTATAATAGTGGGTTGTTAGTGATATGTAGATGTTATATTATGTAAAGTAGACTAGGTTATAATGTATAGTAGTGGGTTGTTAGTGATGTGTACATGTCATATTATGTAAAGTAGACTAGGTTATAATGTATAGTAGTGGGTTGTTAGTGATGTGTAGATGTTATATTATGTAAAGTAGACTAGGTTATAATGTATAGTAGTGGGTTGTTAGTGATATGTAGATGTTATATTATGTAAAGTAGGCTAGGTTATAATGTATAGTAGTGGGTTGTTAGTGATATGTAGATGTTATATTATGTAAAGTAGACTAGGTTATAATGTATAATAGAGGTTTGTTAGTGATATGTAGATGTTATATTATGTAAAGTAGACTTGGTTATAATGTATAGTAGAGGTTTGTTAGTGATATGCAGATCAAGGTCTATACCTCGGCTATAGCCTACATAACATAGATGACCAGTCTAAACCTGTTCAGATCAGTTCACATAATGTTATAGGCCTACCAGTAACAGGACAGAGAATCTACACAATATATTCAAAAGTATGTGGACACCCCTTCAAATTAGTGGATTCGGCTATTTCAGCCACACCCGTTGCTGACAGGTGTATAAAATCGAGCAGACCGCCATGCAATCTCCATTGACAAACATTGTCAGTAGAATGACCCGTACTGAAGAGCTCAGTGACTTTCAACGTGGCACCGTCATAGGACGCCACCTTTCCAACAAGTCAGTTCATCAAATTCCTGCCCTGCTAGAAATGCCCCGGTCAACTGTAAGTGCTGTTATTGTAAAGTGGAAACATCTAGGAGCAACAACGGCTGAACCTTGAAGTGGTAGGCCATATAAGCTCACAGAACGGGCCCGACGAGTGCGGAAGCGCATAAAAATGGTCTGTCCTCGGTTGCCTTGGTTGCAAAACACACTACTAAGTTCCAAACTGCAACGTCAGCAAAATATCTGTTTGTCGGGAGCTTCATGAAATGACTTTCCATGGCCGAGCAGCCGCAAACAAGATCACAATGCCAAGCATCGGCTTGAGTGGTGTAAAGCTCACTTTAGACTGTGAAGTTATGAATCAGGCTTCATCATCTGGCGACGGACATCATCCGACGGACGAATCTGGGTTTGGCGGATGCCTGGAGAACACTACCTGCCCGAATGCATAGTGCCAACTGTAAAGTTTGGTGGATGAGGAATAATGGTCTGGGCTGTTTTTCATGGTTCGGGCCCCTTAGTTCGAGTGAAGAGAAATCTTAACGCTACATCATAAAATTACATTCTAGATGATTCTGTGCTTCCAACTTTGTGGCAACAGTTTGGGGAATGCCCTTTCCTGTTTCAGCATGACAATGTCCCTGTACACAAAGTGAGGTCCATACAGAAATTGCTTGTCGAGATCGGTATGGAAGAACTTGACTGGCCTGCACAGAGCCCTGACCTCAACCAATCGAACACCTTTGGGATGAAATTGTACGCCGACTGCGAGCCAGGCCTAATCACCCAACATCAGTGCCCGACCTCCCTAATGCTCTTGTGGCTGAATGGAAGCAAGTCCCCACAGCAATGTTCCAACTTCTAGTGGAAAGCCTTCCCAGAAGAGTGGAGGCTGTTATAACAGCAAAGGGGGGACCAACTCCATATGAATGCCTATGATTTTGGAATGAGATGTTCGACAAGCAGGTGTCTACATACTTTTGGTCATGTAGTGTATAAAGCCTAATCTAAATAAATCAAATCAAATGTTATTGGTCACAATGTCTGAGCGGCATAGACTAAGATATAGTAGAATAGTATAGAATACAGTATATACATATGAGATGAGTAATACATAGACTAAGATACGGTAGAATAGTATAGAATACAGTATATACATATGAGATGAGTAATACATAGACTAAGATACAGTAGAATAGTATAGAATGCAGTATATACATATGAGATGAGTAATGTCAGATATTTATAGCCGAGGCCAGATTCTTTTCACAACATTTCCAACAGAGACCATCAGGTTGGTCGGCCTGATTAGTGATCATACTGTAGCTCAACCCTACTGTGACTGTTGAATGTCTGACGACGACCTAACTTTATAATAGTTCGTAGCCTACCTACCAGAATCTGCCCGTCTTTCCTTCAAATCAACACATTTATCTGTCTTCTAATGCAGTGGTGTAAAGTCCTTAAGTAAAATACTTTAAAGTACTACTTAAGTAGTTTTTGGGGGTATCTGTCCTTTACTATTTATATTTTAACAACTTTTACTTTTACTTCACTACATTCATAAAGAAAATGATGTACTTTTTACTACATACATTTTCCCTGACAACCGAAAGTACTCGTCACATTTTGAATGCTTAGCAGGACAGGAAATGGTCTAATTCACACACTTATCAAGAAAATTGTGCCGTCTGTTTTGCTTAATATAAGGAATTTTTATTATTACTACTTTACATTTACTTTTGATACTTAATTATATTTAACACCAAAAACTTTAAGACTTTTACTGAAGTAGTATTTTACTGTGTGACTTTCACTTTTACTTGAGTCATGTTCTATGAAGGAATCTTTCCTTTTACTCCAGTTTGAGAACTGAGTTCTGTTTCCACCACTGTTCTAACGTTCCATATGAGACACAGTTTCAACAGACATTCTGGAACTGCGTCGGCTACAAAGTTACTTTACATTTCATATAAGGAAATAAAGTAACGGTCTCTGGGTGAATTCGTTTTGCATTGCCCGGCTCCCCGGTTGAGCAGAGTTTGCGCATTTAATAATATTCCATTGGTCCTTAAAATAAATGTCCACTCCCCTGTAGCACCGGGCCATGCAAAACGAACTTCCCCCTGTCGCAGCGCACTGAGACACAGAGTTCTAAACCCAGACGCGTTTCTTCAAGACATCTCTCTTACATTATTTTTGATAAACATATAATTTACTCGAAACCAAGTTGAGCTGTGTTTTTTTTCTCCAAAATGTGAGTTACTGTAGGACTTTAATAATTGTAAGCAGTCCTACAAACCCAAAAGGTTTTAATTTGAGAATGTTCATTTGTATGCCTCAAGTATTAAACTGTCTTAAAATATTTGATGATTAGTTGAATCAGGTGTGTAAGTGCTGGTCAGAACAAAAGGATTGAGAAACCCTGAGATAAACATAAAACCATATCATTGAAAAGCTCCTCCACCATCTTTACCAGACGTTTTACTGATAACATGTCGGCCTACTGATTAGTTTACACTTTGAAAACTGCTGTCTGTCAGCAACTCAGCTCAAGTAGCAGTTCAACTAACTAGTAATATCTCATTACAGGTATTAATTATCTTACTCTGTCCATGAGAATAAATTATTGTTCAGAAATACTTACTTTATTTTTCAGTTCTCTCCATATAGTGTTTTCTGCTCTGTCGTCTCAAAATGGATCCTGAACAAAAGAACAACTTTACTTTCTGTTTCAGCTCAGCCGCCTCCCCATCCTGATAATAAAGTGTTTTATTGGTATCTTCCACTAGATGGAAGTAAACACCTGCTGTAACTAGACTTTACAACTATGTGTTCAGTTCATACAAGCAGTGCCCCAGAAGAGGGTGCTGACCTAGGATCAGGTCCCCCCTCTCCATGTAATCTCATTCATTATGATCTAGGATCAGGTCTCCCTCTCCATGTAATCTGATTCATTATGATCTAGGATCAGGTCTCCCTCGCCATGTAATCTGATTCATTATGATCTAGGATCAGGTCCGCTTCTCCATGTAATCTGATTCATTATGATCTAGGATCAGGTCCCCCTCTCCATGTAATCTGATTCATTATGATCTAGGATCAGGTCCCCCCTCTCCATGTAATCTGATTCATTATGATCTAGGATCAGGTCCCCCTTTCCATGTAATCTGATTCATTATCTAGGATCAGGTCCCCCTTTCCATGTAATCTGATTCATTATGATCTAGGATCAGGTCCCCCTCTCCATGTAATCTGATTCATTATGATCTAGGATCAGGTCCCCCCTCTCCATGTAATCTGATTCATTATGATCTAGGATCAGGTCCCCCTTTCCATGTAATCTGATTCATTATGATCTAGGATCAGGTCCCCTCTCTCCATGTAATCTGATTCATTGTGATCTAGGATCAGGTCCCCCTCTCCATGTAATCTGATTCATTATGATCTAGGATCAGGTCCCCCCTCTCCATGTAATCTGATTCATTATGATCTAGGATAAGGCCCCTCCTCTCCATGTAATCTGATTCATTAAGATCTAGGATCAGGTCTCTCCTCTCCATGTAATCTGATTCATTATGATCTAGGATCAGGTCTCCCTCGCCATGTAATCTGATTCATTATGATCTAGGATCAGGTCCCCCCTCTCCATGTAATCTGATTCATTATGATCTAAAAGGCTAAACTGATCCTAGATCAGCTCTCCTACTCTTATGAATATTGTCACAGGTGACTCTTCAAGATGAGGATCATGATTTGTAAAACAAGCTTTATTCTTTAAGAATCAATTAATAACTTTCGTCAATGTCTTCAGTAACCGAGTATTCCAGGCACTCTCTTCTTATGAACCAGTTGCTATTAAATAAAGAACATACTGCTTTATAGATCCCAACCTGACAAACAATTGTTTGGGTCTTACTTTGAGCACTTGCACTGGGCCTCCATTGAGTCTCCATGTGTCAAGCAGTACAGAGAAACACCCTCTAGATGAGAGCAGAGGCTCTTGGATCTACCCTGTCTAACCACTGGGCCTCCATTGAGTCTCCATGTGTCAAGCAGTACAGAGAAACACCCTCTAGATGACAGCAGAGGCTCTTGGATCTGCCCTGTCTAACCACTGGGCCTCCATTGAGTCTCCATGTGTCAAGCAGTAAAGAGAAACACCCTCTAGATGACAGCAGAGGCTCTTGGATCTACCCTGTCTAACCACACATATGTCCATACTACTTTCACAACCGATTTGAGGTCTTGACCAGCAATGTCCCATTGGGCTCAACCAAGCCGAGAGTGAGGTTCTAGAAAGAGGACTGACTTCCATACCAACTCCTAAACAGGTGGACTGACTTTCATACCAACTCCTAAACAGGTGGACTGCGGGGAGCTCCGGAGGGATCTACACGTCTATCATAGAAGACTGACTTTCATACCAACTCCTAAACAGGTGGACTGACTTTCATACCAACTCCTAAACAGGTGGACTGCTGGGAGCTCCGGAGGGATCTACACGTCTATCATAGAGGACTGACTTTCATACCAACTCCTAAACAGGTGGACTGCAGGGAGCTCCGGAGGGATCTACACGTCTATCATAGAGGACTGACTTCCATACCAACTCCTAAACAGGTGGACTGCAGGGAGCTCCGGAGGGATCTACACGTCTATCATAGAGGACTGAAGTTATCAGATCATTTTGAAAATGAAACAGATGTTCCTCATATACTATTTCCAAACCCCCTCACATTGGGAACCTCAGTTGGAGTCAGTGTCAGAAACTATACAGACTCTTATACGTAGGGATGTGGCTTCTTTTTCACAATTCAGAACCAGACCTGTTTATCAGTTCAACCTTATAAATGTTTAAACAAATCAAGCTCTAGAAATATAGTGATTAAACGAGCAGATAAGGGGCTCAGATTGTTGTAAAGGATAAAGTGAATATCTTCTTGAAGCCAATAGACAATAGGATCATGTTAAACACTATGTTCCATTGTCCCACTCAACACAACCAGAAAACACAAAGATGAATCCAGGAGATAAACTGGATGAGGATAAGTACATCACAGATAAACAGATGGTCTGTCTTTTAGGGACAGATTCTCCAAGGCTATAATGATGTATCTCTTCTGTAGTTTGTCAAATGCAGTGAACCTGCTGAGAGATGGAGGAGGGGATGAGAGGCCAGAACATCAATCTCATCTTCATGGAGGACATTGATGCCAGATGCAGTGAACCTGCTGAGAGATGAAGGAGGGGATGAGAGGCCAGAACATCAATCTCATCTTCATGGAGGACATTGATGCCAGATGCAGTGAACCTGCTGAGAGATGGAGGAGGGGATGAGAGGCCAGAACATCAATCTCATCTTCATGGAGGACATTGATGCCAGATGCAGTCACATGTGCAAGTAATGAACGTGTTTTATTCAAGATCTCATTGACTTTAAAATTTGAATAGCAGTTTTCTTCAAAAATGGATTTAACATTAACATTTTGTCCATAACTTTTTAGAGAAACCTTCCTGAATTGAAACATGGGACCAAATTGTTTGTTCCAGTTTTCCATGTAGATGGACATGACCTGCCATATCAGGTACTTGAACAGGATCAATAATATTGTCAGTAGGTATTTATTCATATTTTATAAGTTTTAACCAAAAAACCCTTTTACCATGGTATGACATGATTTTATATTTCTAGATGAAATTCAACACCCTATATGTGGCAGGTGCTGGACTGGCAGATGGGGAGCAGATGGAGAGGCTGTGGTCCTATCTGAGGCGCTTTGGGAAGGTCACCAAAGATATGAGGCCGTCCCATCGTATTGACCTCCTGACTGATGCACTTCTCCACCGTGGGAAAAAGATGAGGCCGTCCCATCGTATTGACCTCCTGACTGATGCACCATGGGAAAAAGATATGACCCCGTCCCATCATATTGACCTCCTGACTGATGCACTTCTCCACCGTGGGAAAAAGATATGAGGACGTCCCATCGTATTGACCTCCTGACTGATGCACTTCTCCACCGTGGGAAAAAGATATGAGGACGTCCCATCGTATTGACCTCCTGACTGATACACTTCTCCACCATGGGACAAAGATATGACTCCGTCCCATCGTATTGACCTCCTGACTGATGCACCATGGGAAAAAGACATGAGGCCGTCCCATCGTATTGACTTCCTGACTGATGCACCATGGGGAAAAGTTATGAGGCCGTCCCATCGTATTGACCTCCTGACTGATGCACTTCTCCACCATGGGAAAAAGATATGAGGCCGTCCCATTGTATTGACCTCCTGACTGATGCACCATGGGGAAAAGACATGAGGCCGTCCCATCGTATTGACTTCCTGACTGATGCACCATGGGAAAAAGATATGAGGCCGTCCCATTGTATTGACCTCCTGACTGATGCACCATGGGAAAAAGATATGAGGCCGTCCCATCGTATTGACCTCCTGACTGATGCACTTCTCCACCATGGGAAAAAGATATGAGGGCGTCCCATTGTATTGACCTCCTGACTGATGCACCATGGGAAAAAGATATGAGGCCGTCCCATCGTATTGACCTCCTGACTGATGCACTTCTCCACCGTGGGAAAAAGATATGAGGCCGTCCCATCGTATTGACTTCCTGACTGATGCACCATGGGAAAAAGATATGAGGCCGTCCCATCGTATTGACCTCCTGACTGATGCACCATGGGAAAAAGATATGACGCCGTCCCATCGTATTGACCTCCTGACTGATGCACCATGGGAAAAGGATATGACGCCGTCCCATCGTATTGACCTCCTGACTGATGCACCATGGGAAAAAGATATGAGGCCGTCCCATCGTATTGACCTCCTGACTGATGCACCATGGGAAAAAGATATGAGGCCGTCCCATCGTATTGACCTCCTGACTGATGCACCATGGGAAAAAGATATGAGGCCGTCCCATCGTATTGACCTCCTGACTGATGCACCATGGGAAAAAGATATGAGGCCGTCCCATCGTATTGACCTCCTGACTGATGCACTTCTCCACCATGGGACAAAGATATGACTCCGTCCCATCGTATTGACCTCCTGACTGATGCACCTGTCCACCATGGGAAAAAGATATGAGGCCGTCCCATCGTATTGACCTCCTGACTGATACACTTCTCCACCATGGGAAAAAGATATGAGTCCGTCCCATCGTGTTGACCTCCTGACTGATGCACCATCGGAAAAAGATATGCCAGAGGCAACGTTAGTTCACTTGGAATTTTTCTTCATTTACTTCATGCTGGTTGACTCTAGTGAAGTTCCTAACATGTCCTGTTGTTCTGTTGTAGTGGACTCTAGTGATGTTCCTAACATGTCCTGTTGTTCTGTTGTAGTGGACTCTCTGCCACATAGGTTTTCCCAGCAACAGAAGTTCAACAGGGGCAGAAAGGGAAATGGCAGAAATTGCATTATCTTCCAGGTAAACCATTGTATCAATAATCTCAGCATAGCATTTCAGTATTGATTAGACATGTGGTCACATCTGTCACTGTTGTTATGCTTTAGGAACATTAAAAAACATGTGAAGGACTACAACCTGAGGAGACAAGGTTTGTCCTCACAGCTCCTACAGGCCCTGGTGTATGAGGATGCAGTGCAGGTGGACAGCACTGATTGGTCCTGGAGAGCAGGAGGAGCAGAGGATGATGGGAGTTTCACCTCAAACAAAGGCTCTTTGTGCTCTTTGTGAAGAGAAGCGGTACATTGAGGATGTTGTCTTCACTGCCAAGATGTTCAACTCACATGAACAGGAACTGATCGTGGAGTCATTACAACATTACACAGAGCAAGATGTTCTACTCACATGAACAGGAACTGATCGTGGAGGCCTTACAACATTACACAGAGCAAGATGTTCTACTCACATGAACAGGAACTGATCGTGGAGGCCTTACAACATTACACAGAGCAAGATGTTCTACTCACATGAGCAGGAACTGATTGTGGAGGCCTTACAACAATGTTAACAATCGTTCAGAAGGACAATGTGAATCGTTCAGAAGGACAATGTGAATCGTTCAGAAGGACAATGTGAATCGTTCAGAAGGACAATGTGAATCGTTCAGAAGGACAATGTGAGTCATTCAGAAGGGCTTTATATGAGGGCAGAAACTATGAAGAGGATGAGGATGATGACTATCATGATGACTACAACAACGATGGTGATATTGATGGAGGAATAGATTAATGAGGCTGAGGTTGATGACTACAACAATGATGGTGATATTGATGGAGTAACAGATTAATGAGGCTGAGGGTGATGACGACAACAACGATGGTGATATTGATGTAGGAATAGATGATTGAGGCTGAGGGTGATGACTAAAACAACGATAGTGATATTGATGAGGAATAGATTAATGAGGCTGAGGGTGATGACTACAACAACGATGGTGATATTGATGAGGAATAGATTAATGAGGCTGAGGGTGATGACTGCAACAACGATGGTGATATTGATGGAGGAATAGATGAATGAGGCTGAGGGTGATGACTACAACAACGATGGTGATATTGATGGAGGAATAGATTAATGAGGCTGAGGGTGATGACTACAACAACGATGGTGTTATTGATGGAGGAATAGATGAATGAGGCTGAGGATGATGACTACAACAACGATGGTGATATTGATGAGGAATAGATTAATGAGGCTGAGGGTGATGACTAAAACAACGATGGTGATATTGATGGAGGAATAGATTAATGAGGCTGAGGGTGATGACTACAACAACGATGGTGATATTGATGAGGAATAGATTAATGAGGCTGAGGGTGATGACTAAAACAACGATGGTGATATTGATGGAGGAATAGATTAATGAGGCTGAGGGTGATGACTAAAACAACGATGGTGATATTGATGGAGGAATAGATTAATGAGGCTGAGGGTGATGACTACAACAACGATGGTGATATTGATGAGGAATAGATTAATGAGGCTGAGGGTGATGACTACAACAACAATGGTGATATTGATGAGGAATAGATTAATGAGGCTGAGGGTGATGACTACAACAACGATGGTGATATTGATGGAGGAATAGATTAATGAGGCTGAGGGTGATGACTACAACAACGATGGTGATATTGATGGAGTAACAGATTAATGAGGCTGAGGGTGATGACTACAACAACGATGGTGATATTGATGAGGAATAGATTAATGAGGCTGAGGGTGATGACTAAAACAACAATGGTGATATTGATGGAGGAATAGATTAATGAGGCTGAGGGTGATGACTACAACAACGATGGTGATATTGATGGAGGAATAGATTAATGAGGCTGAGGGTGATGACTACAACAACGATGGTGATATTGATGGAGGAATAGATTAATGAGGCCGAGGGTGATGACTACAACAACGATGGTGTTATTGATGAGGAATAGATTAATAATTCAATTTCACATATTTAATTGTTTTGTATTTCATTTCATATTAGTTTCATGTTTCAACCAGTCGCAGGTTAACGTCAACCTGACAGAGGAAACGTAACATCAATAACCAAACTGTTTTCAAATTAACATGCTTTTCTTGTTTCAAGTATGTTTTATTATGAAAAGTACAATATATCCTTGTATACTTGTACAACTATGGAGCGTATGTCCATATACAATTGTACAATTTGTTATTCAACATAAAAGACGTACAACAAATGATCACATTGGAATTTTAACAATGTTATTGTAAGAGTTTAAATGTTTAAACACAGGATCCATCTAAAACAGTATAAAACAAGTGCAGTATGTTCTGAGAATGTTACTTTAACGTCAACTCATAACGTCACACTATAACTTCATGGGAGTCTTGTGGAAAGACTGCATGTTGTTTTGGGGGGATTGAGTGACGTCTTCATCAACATTTGCAGAATATTCCTGTAATATTTTCACCTCTTGTCAGACGCTAACAGTCTAGTCGGCTGCAGACATTCATAAGGAGTTCAAGTAGTTTATTTGCCATTTGCAGGTATTAAAAGTAATCCATCCATTGTAATTCCTTGTTGGAGCTCTCTCACATATAGGACAGTACATACCAGAGGAGGCTGCTGAGGGGAGGACGGCTCATAATAATGTCTGGAACAGAGTGAATGAAATGGAACACATGGAAACCACGTGTTTGATACCTTCCACGACCTCCCGGGTGGCGCAGTGGTCTAGGGCACTGCATCGCAGTGCTAGCTGCGCCACCAGAGTCTCTGGGTTCGCGCCCAGGCTGGGCTGGGTTCGTGCCCAGGCTCTGTCGCAGCCGGCCGCAACCGGGAGGTCCGTGGGGCGACGCACAATTGTCATAGCGTCGTCCGGGTTAGGGAGGGTTTGGCCGGTAGGGATATCCTTGTCTCAGTATGTAAAAAAAAAAAGAAAATTATAATAATTTAAAAAATATATTATAATAATAATTAAAAAATATATATATATACATAATTAAATGTATAAAAAATAACAACAGTAAAAATAAAGGTAAAATAAATAAAAAATGTAATAAATTGTATGCACTCTACTGTAAGTCGCTCTGGATAAGAGCGTCTGCTAAATGACTAAAGTGTAAAATGTAAATCTATTCCCCTCCAGCCATTACAATCCTGTCCTCACCAATTAAGGTCCCACCAACCTCCTGTGGTACATACACAAACAGAAAAATATATCATTAAATCACAGTGTGTGTGTGTGTGTGTGTGTGTGTGTGTGTGTGTGTGTGTGTGTGTGTGTGTGTGTGTGTGTGTGTGTGTGTGTGTGTGTGTGTGTGTGTGTGTGTCCTTTATCTTCCTCAGTGGGGAAAGAGAGAAATAAAGAAGTACATTTAAAGAAGAACGTCATCCTGAATAATTTCTGCTGACTAATCTCTCCATTTCTCTCTCTTTCCCTCTGTTTTGACTCTCTACCCTCCCTCTCTCTCTCTCTCTTTCCCTCTGTTCTGACTCTCTCCCCTCCCTCTCTCTCTTTCCCTCTGTTCTGACTCTCTCTCTCTTTCCCTCTGTTCTGACTCTCTACCCTCCCCCTCTCTCTCCTTCCCTCTGTTCTTCTCTCTACCATCCCTCTCTCTCTCTACCCTTCCTCTCTCTCTTTCCCTCTGTTCTGACTCTCTACCCTCTCTCTCTCTTTCCCTCTGTTCTGACTCTCTACCCTCCCTCTCTCTCTCTCTCTCCCTGTTCTGACTCTCTATCCTCCTTCTCTCTCTCTTTCCCTCTGTTCTTCTCTCTACCATCCCTCTCTCTCTCTATCCTCCCTCTCTCTCTACCCTCCCTCTCTCTCTTTCCCTCTGTTCTGACTCTCTACCCTCCCTCTCTCTCTTTCCCTCTGTTCTGACTCTCTACCCTCCCTCTCTCTCTTTCCCTCTGTTCTGACTCCTTACCCTCCCTCTCTCAACCTCTTTCCCTCTGTTCTGACTCTCTACCCTCCCTCTCTCTCTCTTTCCCTCTGTTCTGACTCTCTACCCTCCCTCTCTCTCTTTCCCTCTGTTCTGACTCTCTACCCTCCCTCTCTCTCTCTTTCCCCCTGTTCTGACTCTCTATCCTCCCTCTCTCTCTCTTTCCCTCTGTTCTGGCTCTCTACCCTCCCTCTCTCTCTCTCTCTCCCTCTGTTCTGACTCTCTACCCTCCCTCTCTCTCTCTTTCCCTCTGTTCTGACTCTCTACCCTCCCTCTCTCTCTTTCCCTCTGTTCTGACTCTCTACCCTCCCTCTCTCTCTCTTTCCCCCTGTTCTGACTCTCTATCCTCCCTCTCTCTCTCTTTCCCTCTGTTCTGACTCTCTATCCTCCCTCTCTCTCTTTCCCTCTGTTCTGGCTCTCTACCCTCCCTCTCTCTCTCTTTCCCTCTGTTCTGACTCTCTACCCTCCCTCTCTCTCTTTCCCTCTGTTCTGACTCCTTACCCTCCCTCTCTCTCCCTCTTTCCCTCTGTTCTGACTCTCTACCTTCCCTCTCTCTCTCTTTCCCTCTGTTCTGAATCTCTACCCTCCCTCTCTCTCTTTCCCTCTGTTCTGACTCCTTACCCTCCCTCTCTCTCTCTCTTTCCCTCTGTTCTGACTCTCTACCCTCCCCCTCTCTCTCTTTCCCTCTGTTCTGACTCTCTCCCCTCCCTCTCTCTCTTTCCCTCTGTTCTGACTCTCTCTCTCTTTCCCTCTGTTCTGACTCTCTACCCTCCCTCTCTCTCTCTCTTTCCCTCTGTTCTGACTCTCTACCCTCCCTCTCTCTCTCTTTCCCTCTGTTCTGACCCTCTACCCTCCCTCTCTCTCTCTTTCCCTCTGTTCTGACTCTCTACCATCCCTCTCTTTCCCTCTGTTCTGACTCTCTACCCTCCCTCTCTCTCTTTCCCTCTGTTCTGACCCTCTCCCCTCCCTCTCTCTCTTTCCCTCTGTTCTGACTCTACCCTCCATCTCTCTCTCTTTCCCTCTGTTCTGACTCTCTACCCTCTCTCTCTCTCTCTCTTTCCCTCTGTTCTGACTCTCTACCCTCCCTCTCTCTCTCTCTTTCCCTCTTTTCTGACTCTCTACCCTCCCTCTCTCTCTCTCTCTTTCCCTCTGTTCTGACTCTCTACCATCCCTCTCTCTCTCTCTTTCCCTCTGTTCTGACTCTCTACCCTCTCTCTCTCCCTCTGTTCTGGCTCTCTACCCTCCCTATCTCTTTCCCTCTGTTCTGGCTCTCTACCCTCCCTCTCTCTTTCCCTCTGTTCTGACTCTCTACCCTCCCTCTCTCTCTTCCCTCTGTTCTGACTCTCTACCCTCCCTTTCTCTCTCTTTCCCTCTATTCTAACTATCTACCCACCCAGTATAGTATACACAGACTGGGGTGAAGGTTCGCCTTCCAAAAGGACAACAATTCTAAGCACACAGCCAAGACAACGCAGGAGTGGATTCGGGACAAGTCTCTGAATGTCTTTGAGTGGCCCAGCCAGAGCCCAGACTTGAACCCGATCGAACATCTCTGGAGAGACCTGAAAATAGCTGTGCAGCGACGCTCCCCAACCAACCTGACAGAGCTTGAGAGGATATGCAGAGAAGAATGGGAGAAACTCCCCAAATACAGGTGTGCCAAGCTTGTAGCATCATACCCTAGAAGACTTGAGGCTGTAATTGCTGCCAGAGTTGTTTCAACAAAGTACTGAGTAAAGGATCTGAATACTTATGTAAATGTGATATCTAAGTTTTTTTTTAAATATACATTTGCACACATAAAATAAACCGTTTTTGCTTTGTAATTATGGGTTATTGTGTGTAGATTTATGAGGGAAAAAAACAATGTAATCCATTTTTAAAAAAGGCTGTAAGGTGACAAAATGTGTAAAAAGTCAATGGGTCTGAATACTTTCTGAATGCACTGTATATCACTATATTAGACTCTCTCTCGATGCAGTGATGTTGTTTTCATCACTTCTGGTTTAACACTGCCATCAAGTGGGGATTGTCCAAACTGCACCAGTGTGAAGATATAAAAAGCGAGAGATGCAGAGAGAGAGAGAGAGAAGACCACAGAGAGAGAGAGAGCAGAGAGCAGAGAAAAGAGCAGAAAGAGGCAGAGAGAGGCAGAGAGAGAGCAGGGAAAAGAGAGAACAGCAGAGAAAAGAGAGAACAGCAGAGCAGACAGCAGGCTGAGAGAGAAGAGAGAGCAGAGAGCAAGAGAGAGCAGAGAGAAGAGAGAGCAATAGAGAGCAGAGAGAGCAGACAGCAGAGAGCAGAGAGCAGGCTGAGAAATAAAAGAGAGAGTGAGAGAGCATAGAGAGAGCAGAGAGAGCAGAGAAAAGAGAGAGCAGAGAGAGAGCAGAGGGAGAGTGAACTCTGTTGCTATAGTGACCCTGCATCACAACACTCTGTTGTACAATTTGTTTAATTCAATTCCACATATTTAATTGTTTTGTATTTCATTTCATATTAGTTTCATGTTTCAACCAGTCGCAGGTTAACGTCAATCTGACAGAGGAAACGTAACATCAATAACCAAACTGTTTTCACAATTAACATGCTTTTCTTGTTTCAAGTATGTTTTATTATGAAAAGTACAATCTATCCTTGTATACTTGTACAACTATGGAGCGTATGTCCATATATAATTATACAATTTGTTATTCAACATAAAAGACAACAAATGATCACATTGGTATTTTAACGGTGTTATTGTCACAATTATAGGAAGACACGCATGTGTGTATGTGTCCCGTGTGTCCACTGTGTGTGTGTCCAGTATGTCTGTGTGTGTGTGTCCAGTGTGTGTGTGTGTGTGTGTGTCCAGTGTGTGTGTGTGTGTGTGTGTGTGTGTGTGTCATGTGTGTGTGTGTGTCCAGTGTGAGTGTGTGTGTGTCCAGTGTGAGTGTGTGTGTACAGTGTGTGTGTGTGTGTCCTATGTGTCCAGTGTCAGTGTGTGTGTGTGTTTGTCGAATGTGTGTGTGGGTGTGTGTGTGTGTCCCGTGTGTCCACTGTGTGTGTGTGTGTGTGTGTGTGTGTGTGTGTGTGTACAGTGTGTGTGTGTGTGTGTGTCCAGTGTGTGTGTGTCTGTCCAGTGTGTGTATGTGTCCAGTGTGTGTCCAGTGTGTGTGTGTGTGTGTCCAGTGTGTGAGTGTGTCCAGTGTGTGAGTGTGTCCAGTGTGTGAGTGTGTCCAGTGTGTGAGTGTGTGTCCAGTGTGAGTGTGTGTGTCCAGTGTGAGTGTGTGTGTCCAGTGTGTGTGTGTCCAGTGTGTGTGTGTCCAGTGTGTGTGTGTCCAGTGTGTGTGTGTGTGTGTGTGTGTCCAGTGTGTGTGTGTGTGTCCAGTGTGAGTGTGTGTGTCCAGTGTGAGTGTCCAGTGTGAGTGTGTGTGTCCAGTGTGAGTGTGTGTGTGTGTGTCCAGTGTGTGTGTGTGTGTCCAGTCTCTGTGTGTGTGTGTCCAGTGTGTGTGTGTGTGTGTGTCCAGTGTGTGTGTGTCCAGTCTGTCCAGTGTGTCCAGTGTGTGTGTGTGTATCTGTCCAGTGTGTGTGTGAGTGTGTCCAGTGTGTCTGTGTGTGTGTCCAGTGTATGTGTGTATCTGTCCAGTGTGTGTGTGAGTGTCCAGTGTGTGTGTGTCCAGTGTGTGTGTGTGTATATGTCCAGTGTGTGTGTGTGTGTCCAGTGTGTGTGTGTGTATGTGTCCAGTGTGTGTGTGTGTCCAGTGTGTGTGTCCAGTGTGTGTGTGTGTGTCCAGTGTGTGTGTGTCTGTCCAGTGTGTGTGTGTGTGTCTGTCCAGTGTGTGTGTGTGTGTTTGTGTGTGTGTGTCAGGTTATTATTTCAGGGACACTGAGGAGTCAACATAAACCCCAAACCCTGGATAGAGGGGCTCAGTGAATGTGGAGGTGAATGTGTACAGGTGGGTCAGTGTGTCAGAGGAGGCTCTATAGAAGGACAGAGTGCCGGCTGGCCAGTCCAGATACACTCCTACTCTGTGGGAGCTGGAGGAGGGGACGTCTATGGTAGTGGGATTATTATTGTGCCTGGCAATGTAACTGTTGTCATCGCAGAACAGACTCCAGGACTTGTCATTTAATCCAAGACAACAGTTAATAAACCCTCCTCTCCTGCTGATTCCTTTATATGTCACTCCTATATCAGCCCTGTACCCACTCCACTCTATCTCCCAGTAACAGCGCCCAGTCAGACCCTCTCTACACAGCACCTGTCCACAGACCTCAAATCTCTCTGGGTGATCAGGATACGGCTGCTCCTCTCTCCTACATGTCACCTTTCTGTTCTCCTCAGACAGAGAGAGGAGTCTGTTTACTGTGTTTAGGTCCAGTGTGAGATCACAGACATCTGATGGATGAAACCAGACACAATATTAGAAATCATCATCATTCACATTAGAATGTTAACTCACTTTTCACTAATTCATTTAATGTAGATGTTTCTAGGTATCAAAAGGAGAAGTTAAGGTAACTTGAGACTTGTTGAATGATCATATGTTATACTGTATGGTAAAATAAAACACACTTATTCCCATTAATTACACACACACACACACACACACACACACACACACACACACACACACACACACACACACACACACGTATGCATCATGAACACACATTACAGCTGATATTTAATATGACCAAGTGAGTAATGATGGTGGTCTTTGACTTTGACTTAACTTGAATTAAGACTTATTCTTAGTCATATTCTTCACAGCAGTCAACACTCACATTTTCTAAGCCCAGGTTTCATTCTGTTCTCTCCACCATGTTCCACACTGTAGCGGTAAGCAGAAGAACAGACAGTCATTGAGGGATACACCTGAACACACACACACACACACACACACACACACACACACACACACACACACACACACACACACACACACACACACACACACACACACACACACACACACACACACACACACACAGTCAGCATATAACTTTGTCCAAGTGGTGGTCAGAATGTTTGTCTTAACTAGCCTGATAAGTCAAACATGTCTGATATGAACATGGACATAAACCCTCTACATACTTGAGTTTCTCCAGTCTGCAGTGTGGATCCTCCAGTCCAGCAGAGAGCAGTCTGACTCCTGAGTCTCCTGGGTGATTGTAGCTCAGGTCCAGCTCTCTCAGGTGTGAGGGGTTTGACCTCAGAGCTGAGACCAGAGAAGCACAGCCTTCCTCTGTGACTAGACAGCCTGACAGCCTGCAAAGAGTCAAATCATATTAAAATCACACTGTTATTCTTTGGTGGTGAAAATAGTGGCCCTGATATACACCCTCACCCTCACCCTGATCTGTTTCACCTGTCTTGTGATTGTCTCCACCCCCTCCAGGTATATTTCCCTGGTGTATATATCCCTGTGTTTCCCTGGTGTATATATCCCTGTGTTTCCCTGCTGTATATATCCCTGTGTTTCCCGGGTGTATATATCCCTGTGTTTCCCTGGTGTATATATCCCTGTGTTTCCCTGGTGTATATATCCCTGTGTTTCCCTGGTGTATATATCCCTGTGTTTCCCTGGTGTATATATCCCTGTGTTTCCCTGGTGTATATATCCCTGTGTTTCCCTGGTGTATATATCCCTGTGTTTCCCTGGTGTATTTATCCCTGTGTTTCCCTGGTGTATATATCCCTGTGTTTCCCTGGTGTATATATCCCTGTGTTTCCCTGGTGTATATATCCCTGTGTTTCCCTGGTGTATATATCCCTGTGTTTCCCTGGTGTATATATCCCTGTGTTTCCCTGCTGTATATATCCCTGTGTTTCCCTGGTGTATATATCCCTGTGTTTCCCTGGTGTATATATCCCTGTGTTTCCCTGGTGTATATATCCCTGGTGTATATATCCCTGTGTTCCCCTGGTGTATATATCCCTGTGTTTCCCTGGTGTATTTATCCCTGTGTTTACCTGGTGTATATATCCCTGTGTTTCCCTGGTGTATATATCCCTGTGTTTCCCTGGTGTATATATCCCTGTGTTTCCCTGATGTATTTATCCCTGTGTTTCCCTGGTGTATATATCCCTGTGTTTCCCTGGTGTATATATCCCTGTGTTTCCCTGGTGTATATATCCCTGTGTTTCCCTGGTGTATATATCCCTGTGTTTCCCTGGTGTATATATCCCTGTGTTTCCCTGGTGTATATATCCCTGTGTTTCCCTGGTGTATATATCCCTGTGATTCCCTGGTGTATATATCCCTGTGTTTCCCTGGTGTATATATCCCTGTGTTTCCCTGGTGTATATATCCCTGTGTTTCCCTGGTGTATATATCCCTGGTGTATATATCCCTGTGTTTCCCTGGTGTATATATCCCTGTGTTTCCCTGGTGTATATATCCCTGTGTTTCCCTGGTGTATATATCCCTGTGTTTCCCTGGTGTATTTATCCCTGTGTTTCCCTGGTGTATATATCCCTGTGTTTCCCTGGTGTATTTATCCCTGTGTTTCCCTGGTGTATATATCCCTGTGTTTCCCTGGTGTGTATATCCCTGTGTTTCCCTGGTGTATATATCCCTGTGTTTCCCTGGTGTATATATCCCTGTGTTTCCCTGGTGTATATATCCCTGTGTTTCCCTGGTGTATATATCCCTGCGTTTCCCAGGTGTATATATCCCTGTGTTTCCCTGGTGTATATATCCCTGTGTTTCCCTGGTGTATATATCCCTGTGTTTCCCTGGTGTATATATCCCTGTGTTTCCTGTCTCTCTGTACCAGTTCGTCTTGTATGTTCATCAAGTCAACCAGTGTTTTTCCCTACTCCTGCTTCTATTCTTTTTTGATAGTCCTCGCGGTTTTTGTCCCTTGCCTGTTTTCTGGACTCTGTACCCGCCTGCCTGACCATTCTGCCTGTCCTGACCTCTAGCCTGCCTTACCATTCTGCCTGTCCTGACCTCTAGCCTGCCTGACCATTCTGCCTGTCCTGATCTCTAGCCTGCCTGACCATTCTGCCTGTCCTGACCTCTAGCCTGCCTGACCAGTCTGCCTGTCCTGACCTCTAGCCTGCCTGACCATTCTGCATGTCCTGACCTCTAGCCTGCCTGACCATTCTGCCTGTCCTGACCTCTAGTCTGCCTGCCACACTGTACCTCCTGGACTCTGATCTGGTTATGACCTTTGGCCTGTCCACGACCATTCTCTTGCCTACCCCTTTTAGTATATTAATAAATATCAAAGACTCTAACCATCTGCCTCCCGTGTCATCTGGGTCTCGCCTTGTGCCTTAAACCACACTGCTATTCTTTGAGGGTAGTTTAATACATATCATTTAGAAAAATAAAACATGCTAACCTCTCACCATTACCAATAACAGAGGTTACAACAAAACATGCTAACCTCTCACCATTACCAATAACTGAGGCTACAACAAAACATGCTAACCTCTCACCTTTACCAATAACAGAGGTTACAACAAAACATGCTAACCTCTCACCATTACCAATAACAGAGGCTACAACAAAACATGCTAACCTCTCACCATTACCAATAACAGAGACTACAACAAAACATGCTAACCTCTCACCATTACCAATAACAGAGACTACAACAAAACATGCTAACCTCTCACCATTACCAATAACAGAGGCTACAACAAAACATGCTAACCTCTCACCATTACCAATAACAGAGGCTACAACAAAACATGCTAACCTCTCACCATTACCAATAACAGAGACTACAACAAAACATGCTAACCTCTCACCATTACCAATAACAGAGGCTACAACAAAACATGCTAACCTCTCACCATTACCAATAACAGAGGCTACAACAAAACATGCTAACCTCTCACCATTACCAATAACAGAGGCTACAACAAAACATGCTAACCTCTCACCATTACCAATAACAGAGACTACAACAAAACATGCTAACCTCTCACCATTACCAATAACAGAGACTACAACAAAACATGCTAACCTCTCACCATTACCAATAACAGAGGCTACAACAAAACATGCTAACCTCTCACCATTACCAATAACAGAGACTACAACAAAACATGCTAACCTCTCACCATTACCAATAACAGAGACTACAACAAAACATGCTAACCTCTCACCATTACCAATAACAGAGACTACAACAAAACATGCTAACCTCTCACCATTACCAATAACAGAGGCTACAACAAAACATGCTAACCTCTCACCATTACCAATAACAGAGGCTACAACAAAACATGCTAACCTCTCACCATTACCAATAAGAGGCTACAACAAAACATGCTAACCTCTCACAATTACTAATAAGAGGCTACAACAAAACATGCTAACCTCTCACCATTACCAATGACAGAGGCTACAACAAAACATGATAACCTCTCACCATTACCAATAACAGAGGCTACAACAAAACATGCTAACCTCTCACCATTACCAATAACAGAGGCTACAACAAAACATGCTAACCTCTCACCATTACCAATAACAGAGACTACAACAAAACATGCTAACCTCTCACCATTACCAATAACAGAGGCTACAACAAAACATGCTAACCTCTCACCATTACCAATAACAGAGGCTACAACAAAACATGCTAACCTCTCACCATTACCAATAACAGAGGCTACAACAAAACATGCTAACCTCTCACCATTACAAATAATAGAGGCTACAACAAAACATGCTAACCTCTCACCATTACCAATGACAGAGGCTACAACAAAACATGATAACCTCTCACCATTACCAATAACAGAGGCTACAACAAAACATGCTAACCTCTCACCATTACCAATAACAGAGGCTACAACAAAACATGCTAACCTCTCACCATTACCACTAACAGAGCTCCACAGCGGAGATTGGAGTATCTGTCCATAGGACCACTTTAAGCCGTACACTCCACAGAGCTGGGCTTTACGAAAGTGTGGCCAGAAAAAAAACATTGCTTTAGAGAAAAAATAAGCAAACACGTTTGGCGTGTTTGGGAGACTCCCCAAACATATGGAAGAAGGTACTCTGGTCAGATGAGACTAAAATTGAGCTTTATGGCCAACAAGGAAAACGCTATGTCTGGCGCAAACCCAACACCTCTCATCACCCAGAGAACAACATCCCAGTGGCTAAATGTGCTTATAGAGACAAACCCCCAAGAGACCTGTAATTGTTGTAAAAGGTGGCTCTACAAAGTATTGACTTGGGGGGTGA
Source organism: Salvelinus namaycush (assembly GCF_016432855.1). NCBI lineage: Eukaryota > Metazoa > Chordata > Actinopteri > Salmoniformes > Salmonidae > Salvelinus > Salvelinus namaycush. The sequence continues at coordinate 28,597 of NW_024061701.1, read as the reverse complement.
ATAGTTATGCACACTCAAGTTCTTTTCTTTTTTATTTATTGGTTGTTTAACAATAAAAACATATTTTGCATCTTTGTGTAAATCAACTGATACAAACCCCCAAAACATCTATTTTAATTACAGGTTTTTAGGCAACAAAATAGGAAAAATGCCAAGGGGAGTGAAAACTTTTGCAAGCCACTGTACAAACATAAATATGTATGTGAAAGGTGACATTCTGTACTGTCATCTAATACGAAACATTATATCTCAAATCCAAAATGCTGGAGCATAGCACCAAATGTAAAACTGTAAGCTTCACTGTCCAAACACATATGGTGTGGACTATGTGTGTCTGGTAAACACATGTGGATCTGGTGAACAGTTATCACTTGTTGACCAACTACAGGAATACTGACCTCAGAGTCTCCAGTTTACAGTGGGGATTCCCCAGTCCAGCAGAGAGCAGCTTCACTCCTGAATCCTTCAGGTCATTGTTACTCAGATCCAGCTCTCTCAGGTGTGAGGGGTTTGAATTCAGAGCTGAGACCAGAGAAGCACAGCCTTTCTCTGTGACTCCACAGCCTGACAGCCTGACAAAGAGATCATCATGACTTCACAAACACACTGTTGATTTAACACCAGTAGTGTAGAAGGACAATGGCAGATGCATTTAGTTAATTCTCCCAAACAACATATAGATTCATCTTCCGTATCCTAGAACAGTATGTTCATAATGTTATACTAATGTGAACATCAATGCATTTTTTCAATATGTTTTTCAATATAATATTATAATACATATTTTTCTCTAAACTGAATATTTCTTGCTGATGATTAGTTCTTATATGTCATTTTATTTACTCACAGAGCAGCTCTGGAGGCTTTGACCACTGGCAGCAGCCTCAGAAGACCTTCCTCTGATCTGGAGTATTTCTTCAGGTCAAACACATCCAGCTCCTTTTCTGAAGTCAGCAACACAAAGACCAGAGCTGACCACTGTGCAGGTGACAGTTTGGGTTTTGAGATACTTCCTGATCTCAGGTAGCTTTGGATCTCCTCCACTAGAGAATGGTCATTCAGTTCATTCAGACAGTGGAACAGATTGATGCTCCTCTCTGGAGAGGGATTCTCCCTGATCTTCTCCTTGATGTACTTCACTGTTTCTTCATGGCTCTGTGAGCTGCTACTTGTCTTTGTCAGTAGACCTCGTAAGTGCTTCTGATTGGACTCTAGTGAGAGGCCCAGAAGGAAGCGGAGGAAAAGGTCCAGGTTTCCCGTCTCACTTTGTAAGGCTTTATCCACAGCACTCTTGTAGAAAGTAACTTCAGTAACTTCAACCTTGTTTCTGAAAAGCGACAAAAAGTTTCTGAACATTGATTGAGGATCATCCATTAGATTCTCATTGTTGTTGATGAATGAGAGGAACACATATACAGCAGCCAGAAACTCCTGAATGCTCAGATGAACAAAGCAGTACACCTTGTCCTGGTACAGCCCACATTCCTCTTTAAAGAGCTGTGTGCACAATCCTGAGTACACTGAGGCTTCACTGACATCAATGCCAGCCTCTTTCATGTCTTCTTCATAGAAAATCAGATTGCCCTTCACAAGCTGCTGAAAAGCCAGTTTTCCCAGTGACAGAATGCTCTCTTTATTCCAGTGTGGACCTGTCTCTTCTTTCCCAAGATACTTTTCATTCTTCTGTTTGGTATGAAACACCACAAGGTGTGTGTACATCTCAGTCAGAGTCTTGGGCATCTCTTCTCTCTTATGTTCCAGCATGTGTTCAAGGACTGTTGCAGAAATCCAACAGAAGACTGGAATGTGGCACATGATGTGGAGGCTCCTTGATGTCTTTATGTGTGAGATGATTCTGCTGGCCAGGTCCTCATCACTGAATCTCTTCCTGAAGTACTCCTCCTTCTGTGGGTCATTGAACCCTCGTACCTCTGTCACCTGGTCAACACACCCTGAAGGGATCTTATTGGCTGCTGCAGGTCGGGTAGTTATCCAGAGGAGAGCAGAGGGAAGCAGATTTCCCTTGATGAGATTTGTCAGCAGAACATCCACTGAGGTTGACTCTGTGACGTCCCAACAGATCTTGTTCTTCTGGAAGTCTAGGGGCAGTCGGCACTCATCCAGACCATCAAAGATGAACAGAACTTTGTACTTGTTGTAGATGGAGATTCCTGATTGTTTGGTTTCCATTGAGAAGTGATTGAGAAGTTCAATGAAAGTGTGTTTGTCCTCTTTCATCAAATTCAGCTCCCGGAAAGGGAATGAAAATACAAATTGGACATCCTGATTTGCTTTTCCTTCAGCCCAGTCCAGAATGAACTTCTGCACAGAGACTGTTTTTCCAATGCCAGCGACTCCCTTTGTCAGCACAGTTCTGATAAGTTTGTCTTGTCCAGTTAAGGGTTTGAAGATGTCGTTACATTTGATTGCAGTCTCTGGTCTTGCTTGTTTCCTGGTTGTTGTCTCAATCTGTCTCAGCTCATGTTCATTATTGACCTCTCCTGTTCCACCCTCTGTGATGTAGAGCTCTGTGTAGATCTTATTGAGAAGTGTTGGGTTTCCTTGTTTAGCGATCCCCTCAAATACACATTGAAACTTCTTCTTTAGATTAGATTTGAGTTCACGTTGGCAAATCACAGCAAGCTCATCTGAATCTAGAAATAACACAGAGGATATTAATATTACGTTTATTTTAATGCCTACAGTATTGTAAGACTGTTATAAAGTTTTACATTATAATAATTTATTTTCTTAACTGACTATAAATGTGTAAATGTTTTCATAATGCATGACAGACTGGTGTGACTGATTATATTATTATTGGTATTATTGATGGTATTATTAATGTTGTCTCTCTCTCTCTAAATTAATCACCACAACACATCCCTGCTGCTACTTGATGAGGTCACTAGGTGTTGTGTTCAGGCTAGAGGTCGACCGATTAATCGGAATGGCCGATTAATTAGGGCCGATTTCAAGTTTTCATAACAATCGGAAATCTGTATTTTTGGACACCGATTTTTTTCTTTTTTTTTTACACCTTTATTTAACTAGGCAAGTCAGTTAAGAACACATTCTTATTTTCAATGACGGCCTAGAAACGGTGGGTTAACTGCCTCGTTCAGGGGCAGAATGACAGATTTTCACATTGTCAGCTCGGGGGATCCAATCTTGCAACCTTCAGGTTAACTAGTCCAATGCAATAACAACCTGCCTCTCGTTGCACTCCACAAGGAGACTGCCTGTTACGCGAATGCAGTAAGCCAAGGTAAGTTGCTAGCTAGCATTAAACTTATCTTATAAAAAACAGTCAATCAATCATAATCACTAGTTAACTACACATGGTTGATGATATTACTAGATATTATCTAGCGTGTCCTGCTAGATAATATATATAATCTGACTGAGCATACAAGTATCTAAGTATCTAAGTATCTGACTGAGTGGTGGTAGGCAGAAGCAGGCGCGTAAACATTCATTCAAACAGCACTTTCGTGCGTTTTGCCAGCAGCTCTTCGTTGTGCGTCAAGCATTGCGCTGTTTATGACTTCAAGCCTATCAACTCCCGAGATGAGGCTGGTGTAACCGAAGTGAAATGGCTAGCTAGTTAGCGCGCGCTAATAGCGTTTCAAACGTCACTCGCTCTGAGCCTTGGAGTGGTTGTTCCCCTTGCTCTGCATGGGTAACGCTGCTTCGATGGTGGCTGTTGTCGTTGTGTTGCTGGTTCGAGCCCAGGGAGGAGCGAGGAGAGGCACGGAAGCTATACTGTTACACTGGCAATACTAAAGTGCCTATAAGAACATCCAATAGTCAAAGGTTAATGAAATACAAATGGTATAGAGGGAAATAGTCCTATAATTCCCATAAGTACAACCTAAAACTTCTTATCTGGGAATATTGAAGACTCATGTTAAAAGGAACCACCAGCTTTCATATGTTCTCATGTTCTGAGCAAGGAACTTAAACGTTAGCTTTCTTACATGGCACATATTGCACTTTTACTTTCTTCTCCAACACTTTGTTTTTGCATTATTTAACACAAATTGAACATGTTTCAATATTTATTTGAGGCTAAATTGATTTTATTGATGTATTATAATAAGTTAAAATAAGTGTTCATTCAGTATTGTTGTAATTGTCATTATTACAAATACATTTTTTTATTTATTTAAATTGGCCGATTAATCGGTATCGGCTTTTTTGGTCGTCCAATAATCGGTATCGGTATCTGCGTTGAAAAATCATAATTGGTCGACCTCTAGTTAAGGCTGCTACAATATCATTGAGTTACACAGCTACTTTAGCTGTACTTTAGCTACAGCTTTTAAATGTTATAAAACACCATTCAACATGAGGCAGACAGGTCTTACATTTCTCCAGTGTGTCAGCAAGCTCCTTCTGGTTCATTTTCCTCAGGATGTGCAGCGTGATCTTCAGAGCCCCCTCTCTGGCACTGCTCTCCTGCTTCTCATCTTCAGCATCCACCACTTCCTTATCCTGCTTCTGACTCTCAAAGCCTTCTGGGAGTTCTGGACTAAGAATCCTCTTGAACATCTTCAGCTCGTTCTTCACAAATGTCATAATTTTCTCTTCAAGCAACTGAAATAAATAAAGTAAATAAGTTAAGCAAGATAATAAATGTTTCTCATTAACACATTAATGAATGATTGACAGGTCAACTTTAATTGAGGTAAACAAAAACAAATGTACATAACAGGACCACATACACTGAATATGGAGGCCAGGTCTGTTTGATGACTCTGGGAAGACTGACCACTGAGAATCTCTGACTCTGATCTCTCCTGTTGGTTTCTGTGGACAAAACATGAGATTACATCTCCTCATCCAGGGAGTACACACACACACACACACACACACACACACACACACACACACACACACACACACACACACACACACACACAGGGAATGTTGTGTTTGATTATTATTGTTTTAGGACTATGAAAATGGACAAAAGGATTAGCCTATGGATTATGAAAACATCAAAAGAAATGGGAAAATGGGAGAGAAATGACTAGAGACAGTGTTGTTTAACTCACTGACCATGACCCATGAGTTCTTCTTACCTTTGTTCAGTAGAAAAGTTCATAGGTTGACGCATAGACTTGTCACTCTTCATGGACACACAGCTGGGTACAGGGGAGGCTGGTCTCTCCTGCTTGATTGGACTTCAACACAACAGAGACAAACATTACATCTCTCATCTACTCTGAGCTCAGATGGGAAACATAAGAAGAGTTTCATTCCAAAAAGCTATATATCCATTTTCAGAAATGTTCGTAAATTAGCTTTTATTCTTTAAAGAAGTTATGTTTATGTTAAGTTATGTTTTTTTGCTAAATGAGGAGATGGCACGTGGGTACCTGCTTCTATAAACCAATGGGGAGATGGCACGTGGGTACCTGCTTCTATAAACCAATGAGGAGATGGCACGTGGGTACCTGCTTCTATAAGCCAATGGGGAGATGGCACGTGGGTACCTGCTTCTATAAGCCAATGGGGAGATGGCACGTGGGTACCTGCTTCTATCAACCAATGAGGAGATGCAGCGCGAACTGCGTCACAAATAGAACTGTCTTCTAGACGCTCGTTAGCACGCGCGAGCAGTGTGTCATTTTTAATAACGAAATTCATTTAGCGACGCGAGCGTTGTAGTCAGCCCCGCTAAAAGGCTGGTGTCGTTACTCTGCCTTCTCCGGGGGCATGTTGAGGTAAATTTACTAACCGGGAGGGTTGAATTATGTAATTTATTGGTGGGCTGGAATACGCACTCTTGTCTTTTCTATTCCGAGGTTGTTTACTCACAATATCAGATATTAAGATGTTTTTTATAATGAATGTTTACTGAGGTTGAGGCTCTGACTAGTGATTATTTACCCGGTGTTCAATACCTGCTATTGAGGCGCCCTGAAAATAATATTCAAAAGATTGGTCCTTGGACACAGAGGGGTTAAACACTAAAGTTACCGTCCATCTAGTGAAGAGAGGAGAACCGGACAGAGGTAGCCAGCATCCGTCAATGAGATAATTATGTATTGTTAGCTAAGTTAACTAGGATGCTGCTGGTATAATAGCTAGCTAGCTTACCTAGCTGTACCGACTAGCCTGGCTAGCTAGCTGGTCGTTCTGTACCTCGTCTCGATGAAAGTGACGAATCCGGTGAACCACAAAATGAAACAAGGATAGAGAGTGAAAAGGATCTGGCTCCACTCATACTGTCCCTGACCGTAAAGAAAAAAGCTAATTGACCACTGAACTTCGGTGTCTCAACACTGTAGTGAACTCCGTCTTTATTCTCCAAGATCACCTCAGCAACTCTGCGCGTAACCGGACAATATGCTTGGCGCCACACCGAACGTGGACTCGGACAGTTCTGTACGTGGACGCGGACAGTTCTGTACGTGGACGCGGGCAGTTCTGTACGTGGACGCGGGCAGTTCTGTACGTGGACGCGGACAGTTCTGTACGTGGACGCGGACAGTTCTGTACGGGGACGCGGACAGTTCCAGAACGCGGACATGAGCAGTGCAACACAATCAACTAAACCCAGTCTTTACAGTGGGTTACATTAGTAATATTCATTTTTTATTACTATGTTAAACAAACATTCAAAGTTTTTTTATAACAATATTTTGACATCTGGGTCCATATCGCCAAAGTGTCTCAGAGTAGAAAATTGGTCGTATAAGTGCTGAGAATAAAGACATTTTACACTTATGGTTATATATTAAAGCTATGCATGAAGTCTCTAGTCCCACCTAGTCGGCAGATATTTAGGACACCTCGTGAGCTGTCCTAAGTAGTTAAGAGTTAACAGCAGGTGTCTTGATAATACTATAGAATAATGCAGTGAGTCAGTGGTTCCTGCGTCACATGTACTTGCTTTGTAGTAGTTAAAAATAATGTTTTATATTTCTATACGATCAATCTATAAATAATATAGACCTACATGCAACAGTGTGTGTTGTGGTTTTGGCAATGATTTATGTATAATAATTATGTATTATATATATATATTATATTATGTATTATGTATATACAATGTATGTCTGGATAGCATTTTGTCTTCATTTTGCCAGATTAACTCATGCTTATTTCTGTAGATTAATTCAGGTTTTTGCCCAGCGGCTAAGGAGTTGGAGCTGTGGCAGGAGTTGGACCTGTGGCTGAAAGGTGGCTGGTTCAAATCCCGGTCAGGGCGCTGGAAAAAACAGGCGGAATTGATCTGACCACTGGAGGGCTGCTGGGTTCACATCCTCAAAACATGAACCTTTCGCTGATCAGAACTCTAGAGGTTCTTCTTCACTGAACCCAAAAATATATATAACTTTTAGTGATTCCATATATTAAGGAAGTGATAGAAGCCTTTTTGGTTCTATAAGGAACCTTCTTTTCTAAGAGTGTATAATAAACACGTTTTTCTTTTGATTATTTAATTATCTACATCATGTTATTTCAAGTTGTCCCTTTGGAGCACAACATCACGTTGGTTAAATAATAATCCTAAATTGGGCATGGCTATAAATTGGGCAATTGAAGGCATCTAGGGAGTAATATGTGTTAGATGAATATGAACATTGTTGCAACATTGTAGGCAACATTATTGGGAAGGGACTTGATGCTACTATGCCAAAGCTATTTAGAGTTGTTAAACGGGTGTGAAGAGTGTGTTGATGTAACGGTAATATTGTCAAAATTCTGCTTGTAACAACCATCAGAATTGGTAAAAAAATATGCATTCCATTATATTAGTCAATAATTAAGAGTAGGCAAAGTGGTCGTGTCGTGTGAAAATTCTATCAAATGTCTTCCATTGCAACGAGTACAGTCAGGGTGCCGTGGAACCCCTGCAGTACCTCCACAGACCCCGGATTGAGAACCCCTGCAGTACCTCCACAGACCCCGGATTGAGAACCCCTGCAGTACCTCCACAGACCCCGGATTGAGAACCCCTGCAGTACCTCCACAGACCTCGGATTGAGAACCCCTGCAGTACCTCCACAGACCCCGGATTGAGAACCCCTGCAGTACCTCCACAGACCCCGGATTGAGAACCCCTGCAGTACCTCCACAGACCCCGGATTGAGAACCCCTGCAGTACCTCCACAGACCCCGGATTGAGAACCCCTGCAGTACCTCCACAGACCTCGGATTGAGAACCCCTGCAGTACCTCCACAGACCCCGGATTGAGAACCCCTGCAGTACCTCCACAGACCCCGGATTGAGAACCCCTGCAGTACCTCCACAGACCCCGGATTGAGAACCCCTGCAGTACCTCCACAGACCCCTGACTGAGAACCCCTGCAGTACCTCCACAGACCCCGGATTGAGAACCCCTGCAGTACCTCCACAGACCCCGGATTGAGAACCCCTGATTTAGCAGATGCTCTTATCCAGAGTGATTTACAGGAAGTCCATTCATCTTAAGATAGATATTTATTTTGGAAATAAACTTAATCAAATCTTCATAAAATTGTCATCTTACCTCTTAGCTTTGGTGTCATGTCCCCCAGAGAGACTCATTTTAGAGGCAGGGCCCCCCTCCTCTCTCTCCCCAGAGAGACTCATTTTAGAGGCAGGGCCCCCCTCCTCTCTCTCCCCAGAGAGACTCATTTTAGAGCACTGACCCCTAAACAGAGATCCAGCATGTTGGTTGTGGTTAACACGGTGACAACTAATTCTTGAATGTCAATTGTTCTCATTTATTCATTATCTCTTTGAGAAATAAAACATTTACTAACAGATATAGAAACAGTCAGGTGATTTAATGTAATCACATGAACATGTAGTTGTCACATTTCATCTCCATGGTAACTGTCAATAATAATAATAATAATAAGTCACTGTTTGTTAAGGTAGTTATAGACAGTATAGCAACACAATGCCATGTCTCACAATTATTTTTATTAATTAAAAGAAGGCTATTTATTGACAGAAGGACTAAAACAGACATGATTGATCTGAGGGGGAAATCTTTGATCTATTCAGAACGTTTTTTGCATCAAGTAAGAGATTTTAAATCATGTAAAGTAGACTAGGTTATAATGTATAGTAGTGGGTTGTTAGTGATATGTAGATGTTATTTCAGCATGACAATGTCCCCGTGCACAAAGCGAGGTCCATACAGAAATGGCTTGTTAAGATTGGTGTGGAAGAACTTGACTGGCCTGCACAAAGCCCTTACCTCAACCCAATCTAACACCTTTGCAATGAATTGGAACGCCGACTACTAGCCAGGCCTAATCACCCAACATCAGTGCCCGACTTTCCTAATGCTATTGTGGCTGAATGGAAGCAAGTGTTGTTCCAACATCTAGTGGAAAGCCTTCCCAGAAGAGTGGAGGCTGTTATAGCAGCAAAGGGGGGGACCAACTCCATATGAATGGACATGATTTTGGAATGAGATGTTCGACTAGCAGGTGTCCACATACTTTTGGTCATGTAGTGTATATAACCTAATCTAAATCAAATCAAATGTTACTGGTCACAATGTCTGAGCGGCATAGACTAAGATACAGTAGAATAGTATAGAATAGAGTATATACATATGAGATGAGTAATACATAGACTAAGATACAGTAGAATAGTATAGAATACAGTATATACATATGAGATGAGTAATACATAGACTAAGATACAGTAGAATAGTATAGAATACAGTATATACATATGAGATGAATAATGCATAGACTAAGATACAGTAGAATAGTATAGAATACAGTATATACATATGAGATGAGTAATACATAGACTAAGATACAGTAGAATAGTATAGAATACAGTATATACATATGAGATGAATAATGCATAGACTAAGATACAGTAGAATAGTATAGAATACAGTATATACATATGAGATGAGTAATACATAGACTAAGATACAGTAGAATAGTATAGAATACAGTATATACATATGAGATGAGTAATGCATAGACTAAGATACAGTAGAATAGTATAGAATACAGTATATACATATGAGATGAGTAATACATAGACTAAGATACAGCAGAATAGTATAGAATACAGTATATACATATGATATGAGTAATGCATAGACTAAGATACAGTAGAATAGGTAGAATAGTATAGAATACAGTATATACATATGAGATGAGTAATGAATAGACTAAGATACAGTAGAATAGTATAGAATACAGTATATACATATGAGATGAGTAATACATAGACTAAGATACAGTAGAATAGTATAGAATACAGTATATACATATGAGATGAGTAATACATAGACTAAGATACAGTAGAATAGTATAGAATACAGTATATACATATGAGATGAGTAATACATAGTATAGAATACAGTAGAATAGTATAGAATACAGTATATACATATGAGATGAGTAATGCATAGACTAAGATACAGTAGAATAGTATAGAATACAGTATATACATATGAGATGAGTAATGACAGATATTTATAGCCTGGGCTAGATTCTTTCAAATCAAATGTTATTGGTCACAATGTCTAAGCGGCATAGACTAAGATACAGTAGAATAGTATAGAATACAGTATATACATATGAGATGAGTAATGCATAGACTAAGATACAGTAGAATAGTATAGAATACAGTATATACATATGAGATGAGTAATACATAGACTAAGATACAGTAGAATAGTGTAGAATACAGTATATACATATGAGATGAGTAATGAATAGACTAAGATACAGTAGAATAGTGTAGAATACAGTATATATTTATGAGATGAGTAATGCATAGACTAAGATACACTAAGATACAGTAGAATAGGATAGCATACAGTTTATACATATGAGATGAGCAATGCCAGATATTTATAAAGTCATAGTAATACTTCTAGACTTTTACTGAAGTAGTATTTTACTGTGTGACTTTCACTTTTACTTGAGTCATGTTCTATGAAGGAATCTTTCCTTTTACTCCAGTTTGAGAACTGAGTTCTGTTTCCACCACTGTTCTAACGTTCCATATGAGACACAGTTTCAACAGACATTCTGGAACTGCGTCGGCTACAAAGTTACTTTACATTTCATATCAGGAAATAAAGTACGGTCACTGGGGGAATTTGTTTTGCATTGCCCGGCTCCCCGGGTGAGCAGGATTTGGGCATTTTAGACAATTCCATTGGTCCTTAAAATAAATGTCCACTCACTTGTAGCACCGGGCCATGCAAAACGAACATCCCAAGGTCAAAGCGCACTGAGACACGGAGTTCTAAACCCAGACGCGTTTCTTCAAGACATCTCTCTTACATTATTTTTGATAAACATATAATTTACTCAAAACCAAGTTTAGCTGTGTTTTTTTCCTCCAAAATGTGAGTTACTGTCGGACTTTAATAATTGTAAGCAGGCCTACAAACCAAAATGGTTTTAATTTGAGAATGTTCATTTGTATGCCTCAAGTATTAAACTGTCTTAAAATATTTGATGATTAGTTGAATCAGGTGTGTAAGTGCTGGTAAGAACTAAAGGATTGAGAAACCCTGAGATAAACATAAAACCATATCATTGAAAAGCTCCTCCACCATCTTTACCAGACGTTTTACTGATAACATGTCGGCCTACTGATTAGTTTACACTTTGAAAACTGCTGTCTGTCAGCAACTCAGCTCAAGTAGCAGTTCTACTAACTAGTAATATCTCATTCCAGGTATTCATTATTTTACTCTGTCCATGAGAATAAATTATAGTTCAGAAATACTTACTTTATTTTTCAATAATCTCCATATAGCGTTTTCTGCTCTGTCGTCTCAAAATGGATCCTGAACAAAAGAACAACTTTACTTTCTGTTTCAGCTCAGCCGTCTCCCCACCCTGATAATAAGTGTTTTATTGGTATCTTTCACTAGATGGCAGTAAACACCTGCTGTAACTAGACTTTACAACTTTGTGTTCAGATCATACAAGCAGTGCCCCAGAAGAGGGTGCTGACCTAGGATCAGGTCCCCCCTCTCCATGTAATTTGATTCATTATGATCTAGGATCAGGTCCCCCCTCTCCATGTAATCTGATTCATTATGATCTAGGATCAGGTCCTCTCTCTCCATGTAATCTGATTCATTATGATCTAGGATCAGGTCCCCCCTCTCTGTGTAATCTGATTCATTATGATCTAGGATCAGGTCCCCCTCTCCATGTAATCTGATTCATTATGATCTAGGATCAGGTCCCCCTCTCCATGTAATATGATTCATTATGATCTAGGATCAGGTCCCCCCTCTCCATGTAATAAGATTCATTATGATTGTTTTGTCTCATGTCTCTTTATATTCATGTAGCCTGGGGGCCATGTAATCTGATTCATTATGATTGTTTTGTCTCATGTCTCTTTATATTCATGTAGCCTGGGGGCCATGTAATCTGATTCATTATGATGGTTTTGTCTCATGTCTCTTTATATTCATGTAGCCTGGGGGCCATGTAATCTGATTAATGATGATTGTTTTGTCTCATGTCTCTTTATATTCATGTAGCCTGGGGGCCATGTAATCTGATTCATTATGATTGTTTTGTCTCATGTCTCTTTATATTCATGTAGCCTGGGGGAAATGTAGCTGTATTGAAATGACCTTGTTTTATAACCTTCTTTGTTGCTCAGTGGTACTTCAATTGTCCTGACCACGTCCAATTCTTTCACACAGTAATGCTCCAGCATCCACTCAGAGATTATGCCTCTAATGCATTCCTCAAATACTGCAGAGTTGTTCAGCAAGTCCCTGAGATGGTCCTGTTCAACCACATGTATTAGTTTATTTGTCAGATGAAACCTGAGGGGATCACTGTAGTGCAGAGGGGATCACTATAGTGCATCAACAATGGTTCTGAGGTCCTCAACAATGTTATTCTGTACCGTAGCTGGGATGCAGTGTTCTTTCCTGATTTACTAAATAAAAAGATGGATATTGTTTTAGAGACCTTCAATTAGCTGCTCAGTGTTGATCTCTGTGGCTTGAACATTTTCAGCCTCTGGCAGACTCTCTACATCGCTCATGTCATCTTCAATGGGATCAGTCCCAGTCTTAAAGTCATCATGAGGACAATTCTCATCTAAGTTGTCTCTGAAAAGCTCTCTGTGGTTTTGGTAGATGTGTGACCGATAGGTGCTGAAACATCTATTTGTTTTCCCAAACCCATTAACTCCACAGGTAATTAGAACATGTGGTTCATGCTGGTGATAGAGGACAATATGTGTGAGTCGTCTGGACACAGAGAAAGTTTGCTCGTTGCAAAGTGGACAATTGAATAGAGTTGGCATTCTTCAGAAAGATTGTGAACCTTGGAATGATGGGATGGAATCATGAAGATCATTGGTACTCAGCCACTTGCAGACATCATCAAGGGACCAGTCTTCCACAGCCACACTCTAATTCTAGTTGACACTAAAAGCAAAAGTGAAATGTATTAGTGTTGAGGCTAAAACAAAACCTATCCCACTCTTTCCAGACAACCACCTTTCCTCCTATTTTGTATTTATGGTTGTTCCATAACGAAGCAGAGATTGTCAGTAAAGGTGAAGATATCTGTCTCTTATTTATCTGACTCCATATTTCTTAGTTTGGGACATTATGGGATTCTGCAGTCCCACATTTAAGTGTTGACTCAGATAATATGATGCTCCAAATGGGGCATTAAGTTCTTCTTCCATGTCGACCCAAATTGTCCTATTAGAGTTGTCAATAAAGAGCCTATCTGGGCAGATATAAAGTCTTCTTGATATAATTACATGTTAGGGAACTTTAATCCTCCCTTCAAAGTCTTTGCATGTAAACTAGCTTGGTTCATCCTTGCCCTTTTAATAGTCCAAATGAATCATGTTGTCTCTGGTGTTAAAGGTGTAGGCAGGTATGGACAGTGGGAACATGAATCATGATGTCTCTGGTGTTAAAGGTGTAGGCAGGTATGGACAGTGGGAACATGAATCATGATGTCTCTGGTGTTAAAGGTGTAGGCAGGTATGGACAGTGGGAACATGAATCATGATGTCTCTGGTGTTAAAGGTGTAGGCAGGTATGGACAGTGGAAACATGAATCATGATGTCTCTGGTGTTAAATGTGTAGGCAGGTATGGACAGTGGAAACATGCTCCTTGAGGACGGTCATAGACTGATAGTCAACATACCTAGTTATCTACCTCTGCTGTGAGCAGATCTCACTCCCAGACTGTGACTGATAGTCAACATACCTAGTTATCTACCTCTGATGTGAGCAGATCTCACTCCCAGACTGTAACTGATAGTCAACATATCTAGTTATCTACCTCTGATGTGAGCAGATCTCACTCCCAGACTGTAACTGATAGTCAACATACCTAGTTATCTACCTCTGATGTGAGCAGATCTCACTCCCAGACTGTAACTGATAGTCAACACACCTAGTTATCTACCTCTGATGTGAGCAGATCTCACTCCCAGACTGTAACTGATAGTCAACATACCTAGTTATCTACCTCTGATGTGAGCAGATCTCACTCCCAGACTGTAACTGATAGTCAACATACCTAGTTATCTACCTCTGATGTGAGCAGATCTCACTCCCAGACTGTAACTGATAGTCAACATACCTAGTTATCTACCTCTGATGTGAGCAGATCTCACTCCCAGACTGTAACTGATAGTCAACATACCTAGTTATCTACCTCTGATGTGAGCAGGTCTCACTCCCAGACTGTGACTGATAGTCAACATACCTAGTTATCTACCTCTGATGTGAGCAGGTCTCACTCCCAGACTGTAACTGATAGTCAACATACCTAGTTATCTACCTCTGATGTGAGCAGATCTCACTCCCAGACTGTAACTGATAGTCAACACACCTAGTTATCTACCTCTGATGTGAGCAGATCTCACTCCCAGACTGTAACTGAGAGTCAACATACCTAGTTATCTACCTCTGATGTGAGCAGATCTCACTCCCAGACTTTAACTGATAGTCAACATACCTAGTTATATACCTCTGATGTGAGCAGATCTCACTCCCAGACTGTGACTGATAGTCAACATACCTAGTTATCTACCTCTGATGTGAGCAGGTCTCACTCCCAGACTGATAGTCAACATACCTAGTTATCTACCTCTGATGTGAGCAGGTCTCACTCCCAGACTGTAACTGATAGTCAACATACCTAGTTATCTACCTCTGATGTGAGCAGATCTCACTCCCAGACTGTAACTGATAGTCAACATACCTAGTTATCTACCTCTGATGTGAGCAGATCTCACTCCCAGACTGTAACTGATAGTCAACATACCTAGTTATCTACCTCTGATGTGAGCAGATCTCACTCCCAGACTGTAACTGATAGTCAACATACCTAGTTATCTACCTCTGATGTGAGCAGGTCTCACTCCCAGACTGTAACTGATAGTCAACACACCTAGTTATCTACCTCTGATGTGAGCAGATCTCACTCCCAGACTTTAACTGATAGTCAACATACCTAGTTATCTACCTCTGATGTGAGCAGATCTCACTCCCAGACTGTGACTGATAGTCAACATACCTAGTTATCTACCTCTGATGTGAGCAGATCTCACTCCCAGACTGTGACTGATAGTCAACATACCTAGTTATCTACCTCTGATGTGAGCAGATCTCACTCCCAGACTGTAACTGATAGTCAACATACCTAGTTATCTACCTCTGATGTGAGCAGATCTCACTCCCAGACTGTAACTGATAGTCAACATACCTAGTTATCTACCTCTGATGTGAGCAGGTCTCACTCCCAGACTGATAGTCAACATACCTAGTTATCTACCTCTGATGTGAGCAGATCTCACTCCCAGACTGTAACTGATAGTCAACATACCTAGTTATCTACCTCTGATGTGAGCAGATCTCACTCCCAGCTCTGAGGTTAATTAACCTTTCGTTCTAACTGCACAGGACTACTGGAGTAATGGATATTTATTATTTTATTTTTTCTCACTTTTGCTGTTTTTACCTGCAGTGAAGACAGTGAGCTTTGTTGTTTCTTGGTCTGACAGTTATCTTTGTTATGCTTCACTATTCTCACTCAGTCATTTAAATCTATATGGAGGTCTGACAGGTATCTGTGTTATGCTCCACTATTCTCACTCAATCATTTAAATCTATATGGAGGTCTGACAGTTATCTTTGTTATGCTCCACTATTCTCACTCAATCATTTAAATCTATATGGAGGTCTGACAGTTATCTTTGTTATGCTTCACTATTCTCACTCAGTCATTTAAATCTATATGGAGGTCTGACAGTTATCTTTGTTATGCTCCACTATTCTCACTCAATCATTTAAATCTATATGGAGGTCTGACAGGTATCTTTGTTATGCTCCACTATTCTCACTCAATCATTTAAATCTATATGGAGGTCTGACAGGTATCTTTGTTATGCTCCACTATTCTCACTCAATCATTTAAATCTATATGGAGGTCTGACAGTTATCTTTGTTATGCTCCACTATTCTCACTCAATCATTTAAATCTATATGGAGGTCTGACAGTTATCTTTGTTATGTTTCACTATTCTCACTCAATCATTTAAATCTATATGGAGGTCTGACAGTTATCTTTGTTTTGCTCCACTATTCTCACTCAGTCATTTAAATCTATATGGAGGTCTGACAGTTATCTTTGTTATGCTTCACTATTCTCACTCAATCATTTAAATCTATATGTTGTGCAGCTCTGGTTTCTTCTCAGTTTTACTAGAGTTTGTAATTGTTGTTTATCTCGTAGTACTTTCTGTTCTATATTCCACCTTGTCGTTGTCTATAGTTTCACTCAATGCCGGGGGGTTAAGAAATCATGTAAAACACAAAGCCTTATTTTTATATTGCCAAACAGCTTAAAACAGATTGAGGTCAACTTCTACAGATGTCAGTGGGGAAATGATTTGTGTCTCTCTCCTGGTTCTGAACTCTCTGCTGGAGTCACCACTCTAATGAATCATTTCAATGGAAGTATTTTACACTCAGACTGGGACCCTATTGGTCACTTCCTTTGTCTTGTCATCAACTGTAACATCATCATCATTATTACCAACATTTATTGGTTCAATTCCAAACTTGAAAATGATCAGTGACTTGAATCTTTGGAAAAGTGTATTCTCCATTGGCTAACCAAGTTCCCTAATGCTTTACTTATAGTAGGTGGGGATTCTAATATTTCTCAGAATAATTTAATTGAAAGATGAGAGTCCATTTCTATGAATATTAGTTTGAGGCAGTTTATGGAAAGGTTTGATATGATAGATATTTGGAGAGTAAAGTTTCCTAATGACTAGTCTTCCACTTGGAGTAATAAGACCCGCTCCAGACAATCACCACAGATCTTTGGTTGGTGTCTAAATGTTTTGATAAACAGGCTTTTTCTGTTAACATCCTGGTCACTCCCCTTACTGATCATAGAGCTGTTTATATTGACATTAAACTGTTTATCTCTGATAATGGCCCTTACTGACCATAGAGCTGTTTATATTGACATTACACTGTTTATCTCTGATAATGGCCCTTATTGACCATAGAGCTGTTTATATTGACATTACACTGTTTATCTCTGATAATGGCCCTTACTGACCATAGAGCTGTTTATATTGACATTACACTGTTTATCTCTGATAATGGCCCTTACTGATCATAGAGCTGTTTATATTGACATTACACTGTTTATCTCTGATAATGGCCCTTACTGACCATAGAGCTGTTTATATTGACATTACACTGTTTATCTCTGATAATGGCCCTTACTGATCATAGAGCTGTTTATATTGACGTTACACTGTGTATCTCTGATAATGTCCCTTACTGACCATAGAGCTGTTTATATTGACATTACACTGTTTATCTCTGATAATGGCCCTTACTGATCATAGAGCTGTTTATATTGACATTACACTGTTTATCTCTGATAATGGCCCTTACTGACCATAGAGCTGTTTATATTGACATTACACTGTTTATCTCTGATAATGGCCCTTACTGACCATAGAGCTGTTTATATTGACATTACACTGTTTATCTCTGATAATGGCCCTTACTGATCATAGAGCTGTTTATATTGACATTACACTGTTTATCTCTGATAATGTCCCTTACTGATCATAGAGCTGTTTATATTGACATTACACTGTTTATCTCTGATAATGGCCCTTACTGATCATAGAGCTGTTTATATTGACATTACACTGTTTATCTCTGATAATGTCCCTTACTGACCATAGAGCTATTTATATTGACATTACACTGTTTATCTCTGATAATGGCCCTTACTGATCATAGAGCTGTTTATATTGACATTACACTGTTTATCTCTGATAATGGCCCTTACTGACCATAGAGCTGTTTATATTGACATTACACTGTTTATCTCTGATAATGGCCCTTACTGATCATAGAGCTGTTTATATTGACGTTACACTGTGTATCTCTGATAATGTCCCTTACTGACCATAGAGCTATTTATATTGACATTACACTGTTTATCTCTGATAATGGCCCTTACTGATCATAGAGCTGTTTATATTGACATTACACTGTTTATCTCTGATAATGGCCCTTACTGACCATAGAGCTGTTTATATTGACATTACACTGTTGATCTCTGATAATGGCCCTGGCAGAGCATCCTATTGGAAGCTTAATAGCTCTATATTAAAACATGAGTTGGTCCAGATGGAGATAAACAATGTAATTACAGACTTCTGGAACAACGCTATAAATAACAATTCATACAGTAATAACTGGGAGCTTTTTAATGTTGGAAAATATGCCAGAAAACATGGAGTTTTGTTGCCAAGACCAGGAGAGCTGAAGAAGAAAGTGTAATTACAAAGGTCACCTGTCTTGTTCAAAAGCCTGTTGAAAGTCTTTCAGAGGAGGACAAATCTGTTCTGTTTGATCTATAACACCAGTTGGATGATATGTATAGACTGAAAGCATTCTGTTTGATCCACCAGGTGGATGATATGTATAGACTGAAAGCATTCTGTTTGATCCACCAGGTGGATGATATGTATAGACTGAAAGCATTCTGTGTGATCTACAACACCAGGTGGATGATATGTATAGACTGAAAGCATTCTGTTTGGTCTACAACACCAGGTGGATGATATGTATAGACTGAAAGCATTCTGTTTGATCTACAACACCAGGTGGATGATATGTATAGACTGAAAGCATTCTGTTTGATCTATAACACCAGGTGGATGATATGTATAGACTGAAAGCATTCTGTTTGATCTCCAACACCAGGTGGATGATATGTATAGACTGAAAGCATTCTGTTTGATCTATAACACCAGGTGGATGATATGTATAGACTGAAAGCATTCTGTTTGATCTATAACACCAGGTGGATGATATGTATAGACTGAAAGCATTCTGTTTGATCTACAACACCAGGTGGATGATATGTATAGACTGAAAGCAGACGGAACCTTTGTCAGATATAGGAAGAAATGGCTGGAGGAGGATGAACTAAATAAATCCAAATGTTTTTTTCAGGTTAGAAAAATACCACTCTAAAAAGAATACAATTAAGCAATTAAATATGACTGGTCTCATCACAGATGACCCCACATTAATCTCCATCTTTAGTTGCATCTTCTACAGTATTGTGAGGTGTCCTCATCTTCTACAGTATTGTGAGGTGTCCTCATCTTCTACAGTATTGTGAGGTGTCCTCATCTTCTACAGTATTGTGAGGTGTCCTCATCTTCTACAGTATTGTGAGGTGTCCTCATCTTCTACAGTATTGTGAGGTGTCCTCATCTTCTACAGTATTGTGTGGTGTCCTCATCTTCTACAGTATTGTGAGGTGTCCTCATCTTCTACAGTATTGTGAGGTGTCCTCATCTTCTACAGTATTGTGAGGTGTCCTCATCTTCTACAGTATTGTGAGGTGTCCTCATCTTCTACAGTATTGTGAGGTGTCCTCATCTTCTACAGTATTGTGAGGTGTCCTCATCTTCTACAGTATTGTGAGGTGTCCTCATCTTCTACAGTATTGTGATGTGTCCTCATCTTCTACAGTATTGTGAGATGTCCTCATCTTCTACAGTATTGTGAGGTGTCCTCAACTCTTTGTTTTGATTGTCTGGGGGATGTGAAATCAGTTGGTGAGGCTGACAGGGAACAGTGTGATGACCCTATTATAGTTGAACACATCATTTATTCTATTGAACATCTTAAAAATAATAAGTCTCCTGGGACTGATGGTATATCTGCTGAGTTTTACACAACTGTTTACAGAACAGGTAGTCCCTTTTATGTTGGAGGTCTCCTGGGACTGATGGTATATCTGCTGAGTTTTACACAACTGTTTCTCAACAGTTAGTCCCTTTTCTGTTGGAGGTCTTTTCTGAAAGCATTGTAAATAATGATCTCCCTCCCAGTTTGACTCAAGCTCTGACTACATTAATACCCCAAGAAAGCTCTGACTACATTAATACCCCAAAAACATATTAAACTGGGATAGAGGATCACTTTGTAAATGTATTAAACTGTGATAGAGGATCACTTTGTAAATGTATTAAACTGTGGTAGAGGATCACTTTGTAAATGTATTAAACTGTGATAGAGGATCACTTTGTAAATGTATTAAACTGTGATAGAGGATCACTTTGTAAATGTATTAAACTGTGATAGAGGATCACTTTGTAAATGTATTAAACTGTGATAGAGGATCACTTTGTAAATGTATTAAACTGTGATAGAGGCTCACTCTGTAAATGTATTAAACTGGGATAGAGGATCACTTTGTAAATGTATTATACTGTGACAGAGGATCACTTTGTAAATGTATTAAACTGGGATAGAGGATCACTATGTAAATGTATTAAACTGTGATAGAGGATCACTTTGTAAATGTATTAAACTGTGATAGAGGCTCACTCTGTAAATGTATTAAACTGGGATAGAGGATCACTTTGTAAATGTATTATACTGTGACAGAGGATCACTTTGTAAATGTATTAAACTGTGATAGAGGATCACTATGTAAATGTATTAAACTGTGATAGAGGATCACTCTGTAAATGTATTAAACTGTGATAGAGGATCACTTTGTAAATGTATTATACTGTGACAGAGGATCACTTTGTAAATGTATTAAACTGGGATAGAGGATCACTATGTAAATGTATTAAACTGTGATAGAGGATCACTTTGTAAATGTATTAAACTGTGATAGAGGATCACTTTGTAAATGTATTAAACTGTGACAGAGGATCACTATGTAAATGTATTAAACTATGACAGGGGATCACTCTGTAAATGTATTAAACTGGGATAGAGTATCACTATGTAAATGTATTAAACTGGGATAGAGGATCACTATGTAAATGTATTAAACTGTGATAGAGGATCACTATGTAAATGTATTAAACTGTGATAGAGGATCACTTTGTAAATGTATTAAACTGTGATAGAGGATCACTATGTAAATGTATTAAACTGTGATAGAGGATCACTCTGTAAATGTATTAAACTGGGATAGAGGATCACTATGTAAATGTATTAAACTGTGATAGAGGATCACTATGTAAATGTATTAAACTGGGATAGAGGATCATTCTGTAAATGTATTAAACTGGGATAGAGGTTCACTTTGTGAATGTATTAAACTGGGATAGAGGATCATTCTGTAAATGTATTAAACTGGGATAGAGGATCACTTTGTAAATGTATTAAACTGTGGTAGAGGATCACTTTGTAAATGTATTAAACTGTGATAGAGGATCACTTTGTAAATGTATTAAACTGTGATAGAGGATCACTTTGTAAATGTATTAAACTGTGATAGAGGATCACTTTGTAAATGTATTAAACTGTGATAGAGGATCACTATGTAAATGTATTAAACTGGGATAGAGGTTCACTGTAAATGTATTAAACTGTGATAGAGGATCACTTTGTAAATGTATTAAACTGTGATAGAGGCTCACTATGTAAATGTATTAAACTGTGATAGAGGATCACTATGTAAATGTATTAAACTGTGATAGAGGATCACTTTGTAAATGTATTAAACTGTGATAGAGGATCACTATGTAAATGTATTAAACTGTGATAGAGGATCACTCTGTAAATGTATTAAACTGTGATAGAGGATCACTATGTAAATGTATTAAACTGTGATAGAGGATCACTATGTAAATGTATTAAACTGTGATAGAGGATCACTATGTAAATGTATTAAACTGTGATAGAGGATCACTTTGTAAATGTATTAAACTGTGATAGAGGATCACTATGTAAATGTATTAAACTGTGATAGAGGATCACTTTGTAAATGTATTAAACTGTGATAGAGGATCACTTTGTAAATGTATTAAACTGTGATAGAGGATCACTTTGTAAATGTATTAAACTGTGACAGAGGATCACTATGTAAATGTATTAAACTGGGATAGAGGTTCACTGTAAATGTATTAAACTGTGATAGAGGATCACTTTGTAAATGTATTAAACTGTGATAGAGGATCACTTTGTAAATGTATTAAACTGTGATAGAGGATCACTTTGTAAATGTATTAAACTGTGATAGAGGATCACTATGTAAATGTATTAAACTGTGACAGAGGATCACTTTGTAAATGTATTAAACTGTGATAGAGGATCACTATGTAAATGTATTAAACTGTGATAGAGGATCACTATGTAAATGTATTAAACTGGGATAGAGGATCACTTTGTAAACGTATTAAACTGTGATAGAGGACCACTATGTAAATGTATTAAACTGTGATAGAGGATCACTATGTAAATGTATTAAACTGGGATAGAGGACCACTTTGTAAATGTATTAAACTGTGATAGAGGATCACTATGTAAATGTATTAAACTGTGATAGAGGATCACTTTGTAAATGTATTAAACTGTGATAGAGGATCACTATGTAAATGTATTAAACTGTGATAGAGGATCACTATGTAAATGTATTAAACTGTGATAGAGGATCACTTTGTAAATGTATTAAACTGTGACAGAGGATCACTATGTAAATGTATTAAACTGTGATAGAGGATCACTCTGTAAATGTATTAAACTGTGATAGAGGATCACTTTGTAAATGTATTATACTGTGACAGAGGATCACTTTGTAAATGTATTAAACTGTGATAGAGGATCACTTTGTAAATGTATTAAACTGTGATAGAGGATCACTTTGTAAATGTATTATACTGTGACAGAGGATCACTTTGTAAATGTATTATACTGTGACAGAGGATCAATTTGTAAATGTATTAAACTGTGATAGAGGATCACTTTGTAAATGTATTAAACTGTGATAGAGGATCACTATGTAAATGTATTAAACTGTGATAGAGGATCACTATGTAAATGTATTAAACTGTGATAGAGGATCACTTTGTAAATGTATTAAACTGTGATAGAGGATCACTTTGTAAATGTATTAAACTGTGATAGAGGATCACTCTGTAAATGTATTAAACTGTGATAGAGGATCACTTTGTAAATGTATTATACTGTGACAGAGGATCACTTTGTAAATGTATTATACTGTGACAGAGGATCAATTTGTAAATGTATTAAACTGTGATAGAGGATCACTTTGTAAATGTATTAAACTGTGATAGAGGATCACTTTGTAAATGTATTAAACTGTGATAGAGGATCACTTTGTAAATGTATTAAACTGTGACAGAGGATCACTATGTAAATGTATTAAACTGTGATAGAGGATCACTATGTAAATGTATTAAACTGTGATAGAGGATCACTATGTAAATGTATTAAACTGTGATAGAGGAACACTTTGTAAATGTATTAAACTGTGATAGAGGATCACTATGTAAATGTATTAAACTGTGATAGAGGATCACTTTGTAAATGTATTAAACTGGGATAGAGGATCACTATGTAAATGTATTAAACTGTGATAGAGGATCACTATGTAAATGTATTAAACTGTGATAGAGGATCACTTTGTAAATGTATTAAACTGGGATAGAGGATCACTTTGTAAATGTATTAAACTGGGATAGAGGATCACTATGTAAATGTATTAAACTGGGATAGAGGATCACTTTGTAAATGTATTAAACTGGGATAGAGGATCACTATGTAAATGTATTAAACTGTGATAGAGGTCACTATGTAAATGTATTAAACTGTGATAGAGGATCACTATGTAAATGTATTAAACTGTGATAGAGGATCACTTTGTAAATGTATTAAACTGGGCATTTGATCAATTCCAGTCCTCTTCCTCTTGGGGATACTATTTGAGAAGCTCAGTTCTGAGATACTCAGTTCTGGTGACCAAATAAAAGTACATTCTACTCCGAAATGTATCAAAATAAAATGATGCTGACACCATCTAAAATATAATTTCCACTTCCAGAAATGAGCCCAATAAGATATTGTTAAAATGTTTAAATGATTTTAACATGTTGGACCAAAAAACCTGTATGGATGGTATATTATCAGCTATTAGCAATAAGCATTATCACCTGTAACCAAACTGATGCAGCATAGTGACTATAAATAAATAGGCTGGAGCATGGGGTTTGTCTATCTACATTATCACCTGTATCAACTGATGCAGCATAGTGGCTATAAATACATAAGCTGAAGCATGGGGTTTGTCTATCTACATTATCACCTGTATCAACTGATGCAGCATAGTGGCTATAAATACATAGGCTGGAGCATGATGGGGTTTGTCTGTCTACATTATCACCTGTATCAACTGATGCAGCATAGTGTCTATAAATACATAGGCTGAAACATGGGGGTTGTCTATCTACATTATCACCTGTATCAACTGATGCAGCATAGTGTCTATAAATACACAGGCTGAAACATGGTGGGGTTTGTCTGTCTACATTATCACCTGTATCAACTGATGCAGCATAGTGTCTATAAATACATAGGCTGAAGCATGATGGGGTTTGTCTGTCTACATTATCACCTGTATCAACTGATGCAGCATAGTGTCTATAAATACACAGGCTGAAGCATGTTGGGGTTTGTCTGTCTACATTATCACCTGTATCAACTGATGCAGCATAGTGTCTATAAATACATAGGCTGAAGCATGGGGTTTGTCTGTCTACATTATCACCTGTATCAACTGATGCAGCATAGTGACTATAAATACATAGGCTGAAGCATGGGATTTGTCTATCTACATTATCACCTGTATCAACTGATGCAGCATAGTGTCTATAAATACACAGGCTGAAGCATGTTGGGGTTTGTCTGTCTACATTATCACCTGTATCAACTGATGCAGCATAGTGTCTATAAATACATAGGCTGGAGCATGGGGTTTGTCTGTCTACATTATCACCTGTATCAACTGATGCAGCATAGTGACTATAAATACATAGGCTGAAGCATGATGGGGTTTGTCTGTCTACATTATCACCTGTATCAACTGATGCAGCATAGTGACTATAAATACATAGGCTGAAGCATGGGGTTTGTCTATCTACATTATCACCCGTATCAACTGATGCAGCATAGTGACTATAAATACATAGGCTGAAGCATGGGGTTTGTCTATCTACATTATCACCTGTATCAACTGATGCAGCATAGTGACTATAAATACATAGGCTGAAGCATGGGGTTTGTCTATCTACATTATCACCTGTATCAACTGATGCAGCATAGTGACTATAAATACATAGGCTGAAGCATGGGGTTTGTCTATCTACATTATCACCTGTATCAACTGATGCAGCATAGTGACTATAAATACACAGGCTGAAGCATGGGGTTTGTCTATCTACATTATCACCTGTATCAACTGATGCAACATAGTGACTATAAATACATAGGCTGAAGCATGATGGGATTTGTCTATCTACATTATCACCTGTATCAACTGATGCAGCATAGTGTCTATAAATACACAGGCTGAAGCATGTTGGGGTTTGTCTGTCTACATTATCACCTGTATCAACTGATGCAGCATAGTGACTATAAATACATAGGCTGAAGCATGGGGTTTGTCTGTCTACATTATCACCTGTATCAACTGATGCAGCATAGTGTCTATAAATACACAGGCTGAAGCATGTTGGGGTTTGTCTGTCTACATTATCACCTGTATCAACTGATGCAGCATAGTGTCTATAAATACACAGGCTGAAGCATGTTGGGGTTTGTCTGTCTACATTATCACCTGTATCAACTGATGCAGCATAGTGTCTATAAATACATAGGCTGGAGCATGGGGTTTGTCTGTCTACATTATCACCTGTATCAACTGATGCAGCATAGTGACTATAAATACATAAGCTGGAGCATGGGGTTTGTCTATCTACATTATCACCTGTATCAACTGATGCAGCATAGTGACTATAAATACATAGGCTGAAGCATGATGGGGTTTGTCTGTCTACATTATCACCTGTATCAACTGATGCAGCATAGTGACTATAAATACATAGGCTGAAGCATGGGGTTTGTCTATCTACATTATCACCTGTATCAACTGATGCAGCATAGTGACTATAAATACATAGGCTGAAGCATGGGGTTTGTCTATCTACATTATCACCTGTATCAACTGATGCAGCATAGTGACTATAAATACATAGGCTGAAGCATGGGGTTTGTCTATCTACATTATCACCTGTATCAACTGATGCAGCATAGTGACTATAAATACATAGGCTGAAGCATGGGGTTTGTCTATCTACATTATCACCTGTATCAACTGATGCAGCATAGTGACTATAAATACACAGGCTGAAGCATGGGGTTTGTCTATCTACATTATCACCTGTATCAACTGATGCATCATAGTGTCTATAAATACACAGGCTGAAGCATGATGGGGTTTGTCTGTCTACATTATCACCTGTATCAACTGATGCAGCATAGTGACTATAAATACATAGGCTGAAGCATGGGGTTTGTCTGTCTACATTATCACCTGTATCAACTGATGCAGCATAGTGTCTATAAATACACAGGCTGAAGCATGTTGGGGTTTGTCTATCTACATTATCACCTGTATCAACTGATGCAGCATAGTGTCTATAAATACATAGGCTGGAGCATGGGGTTTGTCTGTCTACATTATCACCTGTATCAACTGATGCAGCATAGTGACTATAAATACATAAGCTGGAGCATGGGGTTTGTCTATCTACATTATCACCTGTATCAACTGATGCAGCATAGTGACTATAAATACATAGGCTGAAGCATGATGGGGTTTGTCTGTCTACATTATCACCTGTATCAACTGATGCAGCATAGTGACTATAAATACATAGGCTGAAGCATGGGGTTTGTCTATCTACATTATCACCTGTATCAACTGATGCAGCATAGTGACTATAAATACATAGGCTGAAGCATGGGGTTTGTCTATCTACATTATCACCTGTATCAACTGATGCAGCATAGTGACTATAAATACATAGGCTGAAGCATGGGGTTTGTCTATGTACATTATCACCTGTATCAACTGATGCAGCATAGTGACTATAAATACATAGGCTGAAGCATGGGGTTTGTCTATCTACATTATCACCTGTATCAACTGATGCAGCATAGTGACTATAAATACACAGGCTGAAGCATGGGGTTTGTCTATCTACATTATCACCTGTATCAACTGATGCAACATAGTGACTATAAATACATAGGCTGAAGCATGATGGGATTTGTCTATCTACATTATCACCTGTATCAACTGATGCAGCATAGTGACTATAAATACACAGGCTGAAGCATGGGGTTTGTCTATCTACATTATCACCTGTATCAACTGATGCAACATAGTGACTATAAATACATAGGCTGAAGCATGATGGGATTTGTCTATCTACATTATCACCTGTATCAACTGATGCAGCATAGTGACTATAAATACACAGACTGAAGCATGGGGTTTGTCTATCTACATTATCACCTGTATCAACTGATGCAGCATAGTGTCTATAAATACACAGGCTGAAGCATGTTGGGGTTTGTCTGTCTACATTATCACCTGTATCAACTGATGCAGCATAGTGACTATAAATACATAGGCTGAAGCATGGGGTTTGTCTGTCTACATTATCACCTGTATCAACTGATGCAGCATAGTGTCTATAAATACACAGGCTGAAGCATGTTGGGGTTTGTCTGTCTACATTATCACCTGTATCAACTGATGCAGCATAGTGTCTATAAATACATAGGCTGGAGCATGGGGTTTGTCTGTCTACATTATCACCTGTATCAACTGATGCAGCATAGTGACTATAAATACATAAGCTGGAGCATGGGGTTTGTCTATCTACATTATCACCTGTATCAACTGATGCAGCATAGTGACTATAAATACATAGGCTGAAGCATGATGGGGTTTGTCTGTCTACATTATCACCTGCATCAACTGATGCAGCATAGTGACTATAATACATAGGCTGAAGCATGGGGTTTGTCTATCTACATTATCACCTGTATCAACTGATGCAGCATAGTGACTATAAATACATAGGCTGAAGCATGGGGTTTGTCTATCTACATTATCACCTGTATCAACTGATGCAGCATAGTGACTATTAAAATACATAGGCTGAAGCATGGGGTTTGTCTATCTACATTATCACCTGTATCA
>NW_024061700.1:92500-99099 GCF_016432855.1 Salvelinus namaycush | reverse complement strand
TGCTAGGGTGTTGGGGATGGAGTAAGACCCTAAACCCTTGCTAGGGTGTTGGGGATAGAGTAAGACCCTAAACCCTTGCTGTGGTGATGGGGATAGAGTAAGACCCTAAACCCTTGCTAGGGTGTAGTAGATAGAGTAAGGCCCTAAACCCTTGTTATGGTGATGGGGATAGAGTAAGACCCTAAACCCTTGCTATGGTGATGGGGATAGAGTAAGACCCTAAACCCTTGCTAGGGTGATGGGGATAGAGTAAGACCCTAAACCCTTGCTAGGGTGATGGGGATAGAGTAAGACCCTAAACCCTTGCTAGGGTGATGGGGATAGAGTAAGACCCTAAACCCTTGCTATGGTGATGGGGATGGAGTAAGACCCTAAACCCTTGCTAGGGTGATGGGGATAGAGTAAGACCCTAAACCCTTGCTAGGGTGATGGGGATAGAGTAAGGCCCTAAACCCTTGCTAGGGTGATGGGGATAGAGTAAGACCCTAAACCCTTGCTAGGGTGTTGGGGATAGAGTAAGACCCTAAACCCTTGCTAGGGTGATGGGGATAGAGTAAGGCCCTAAACCCTTGCTATGGTGATGGGGATAGAGTAAGACCCTAAACCCTTGCTATGGTGATGGGGATAGAGTA
This sequence comes from Salvelinus namaycush, assembly GCF_016432855.1. Classification (NCBI taxonomy): domain Eukaryota; kingdom Metazoa; phylum Chordata; class Actinopteri; order Salmoniformes; family Salmonidae; genus Salvelinus; species Salvelinus namaycush. Next base: position 98,467 of record NW_024061700.1, on the reverse strand, counting down.
AGGCCCTAAACCCTTGCTATGGTGATGGGGATAGAGTAAGGCCCTAAACCCTTGCTATGGTGATGGGGATAGAGTAAGACCCTAAACCCTTGCTATGGTGATGGGGATAGAGTAAGGCCCTAAACCCTTGCTATGGTGATGGGGATAGAGTAAGGATCTAAACCCTTGCTATGGTGATGGGGATAGAGTAAGACCCTAAACCCTTGCTATGGTGATGGGGATAGAGTAAGACCCTAAACCCTTGCTAGGGTGATGGGGATAGAGTAAGACCCTAAACCCTTGCTGTGGTGATGGGGATAGAGTAAGACCCTAAACCCTTGCTATGGTGATGGGGATAGAGTAAGACCCTAAACCCTTGCTAGGGTGATGGGGATAGAGTAAGACCCAAAACCCTTGCTATGGTGATGGGGATAGAGTAAGACCCAAAACCCTTGCTATGGTGATGGGGATAGAGTAAGACCCTAAACCCTTGCTAGGGTGATGGGGATAGAGTAAGACCCTAAACCCTTGCTAGGGTGATGGGGATAGAGTAAGACCCTAAACCCTTGCTAGGGTGATGGGGATAGAGTAAGGCCCTAAACCCTTGTTATGGTGATGGGGATAGAGTAAGACCCTAAACCCTTGTTATGGTGATGGGGATAGAGTAAGACCCTAAACCCTTGCTATGGTGATGGGGATAGAGTAAGACCCTAAACCCTTGCTAGGGTGATGGGGATAGAGTAAGACCCTAAACCCTTGCTAGGGTGATGGGGATAGAGTAAGACCCTAAACCCTTGCTAGGGTGATGGGGATAGAGTAAGACCCTAAACCCTTGCTAGGGTGATGGGGATAGAGTAAGACCCTAAACCCTTGCTAGGGTGATGGGGATAGAGTAAGACCCTAAACCCTTGCTAGGGTGATGGGGATAGAGTAAGGCCCTAAACCCTTGCTAGGGTGATGGGGATAGAGTAAGACCCTAAACCCTTGCTAGGGTGTTGGGGATAGAGTAAGACCCTAAACCCTTGCTAGGGTGATGGGGATAGAGTAAGGCCCTAAACCCTTGCTATGGTGATGGGGATAGAGTAAGACCCTAAACCCTTGCTATGGTGATGGGGATAGAGTAAGGCCCTAAACCCTTGCTATGGTGATGGGGATAGAGTAAGACCCTAAACCCTTGCTATGGTGATGGGGATAGAGTAAGGCCCTAAACCCTTGCTATGGTGATGGGGATAGAGTAAGACCCTAAACCCTTGCTATGGTGATGGAGATAGAGTAAGGCCCTAAACCCTTGTTATGGTGATGGGGATAGAGTAAGACCCTAAACCCTTGCTATGGTGATGGGGATAGAGTAAGACCCTAAACCCTTGCTATGGTGATGGGGATAGAGTAAGACCCTAAACCCTTGCTAGGGTGATGGGGATAGAGTAAGACCCTAAACCCTTGCTGTGGTGATGGGGATAGAGTAAGACCCTAAACCCTTGCTAGGGTGATGGGGATAGAGTAAGACCCTAAACCCTTGCTATGGTGATGGGGATAGAGTAAGACCCTAAACCCTTGCTCGGGTGATGGGGATAGAGTAAGACCCTAAACCCTTGCTAGGGTGATGGGGATAGAGTAAGACCCTAAACCCTTGCTAGGGTGTTGGGGATAGAGTAAGACCCTAAACCCTTGCTAGGGTGATGGGGACAGAGTAAGACCCTAAACCCTTGCTAGGGTGATGGGGATAGAGTAAGACCCTAAACCCTTGCTAGGGTGATGGGGATAGAGTAAGACCCTAAACCCTTGCTAGGGTGATGGTGATAGAGTAAGGCCCTAAACCCTTGCTAGGGTGATGGTGATATAGTAAGACCCTAAACCCTTGCTATGGTGATGGGGATAGAGTAAGACCCTAAACCCTTGCTAGGGTGTTGGGGATAGAGTAAGACCCTAAACCCTTGCTATGGTGATGGGGATGGAGTAAGACCCTAAACCCTTGCTAGGGTGATGGGGATAGAGTAAGACCCTAAACCCTTGCTATGGTGATGGGGATAGAGTAAGACCATAAACCCTTGCTAGGGTGATGGGGATAGAGTAAGGCCCTAAACCCTTGCTAGGGTGTTGGGGATAGAGTAAGACCCTAAACCCTTGCTATGGTGATGGGGATAGAGTAAGACCCTAAACCCTTGCTATGGTGATGGGGATAGAGTAAGACCCTAAACCCTTGCTAGGGTGATGGGGATAGAGTAAGACCCTAAACCCTTGCTAGGGTGATGGGGATAGAGTAAGACCCTAAACCCTTGCTAGGGTGATGGGGATAGAGTAAGACCCTAAACCCTTGCTATGGTGATGGGGATAGAGTAAGACCCTAAACCCTTGCTAGGGTGATGGGGATAGAGTAAGACCCTAAACCCTTGCTAGGGTGATGGGGATAGAGTAAGACCCTAAACCCTTGCTAGGGTGATGGGGATAGAGTAAGACCCTAAACCCTTGCTATGGTGTTGGGGATAGAGTAAGACCCTAAACCCTTGCTAGGGTGATGGGGATAGAGTAAGACCCTAACCCCTTGCTAGGGTGATGGGGATAGAGTAAGACCCTAAACCCTTGCTAGGGTGATGGGGATAGAGTAAGACCCTAAACCCTTGCTAGGGTGATGGGGATAGAGTAAGACCCTAAACCCTTGCTAGGGTGATGGGGGTAGAGTAAGACCCTAAACCCTTGCTATGGTGATGGGGATAGAGTAAGACCCTAAACCCTTGCTAGGGTGATGGGGATAGAGTAAGACCCTAAACCCTTGCTAGGGTGATGGGGATAAGGTAAGACCCTAAACCCTTGCTATGGTGATGGGGATAGAGTAAGACCCTAAACCCTTGTTATGGTGATGGGGATAGAGTAAGACCCTAAACCCTTGCTATGGTGATGGTGATAGAGTAAGACCCTAAACCCTTGGTGATGGGGATAGAGTAAGACCCTAAACCCTTGCTAGGGTGATGGGGATAGAGTAAGACCCTAAACCCTTGCTAGGGTGATGGGGATAGAGTAAGGCCCTAAACCCTTGCTATGGTGATGGGGATAGAGTAAGACCCTAAACCCTTGTTATGGTGATGGGGATAGAGTAAGACCCTAAACCCTTGCTATGGTGATGGGGATAGAGTAAGACCCTAAACCCTTGCTATGGTGATGGGGATAGAGTAAGACCCTAAACCCTTGCTATGGTGTTGGGGATAGAGTAAGACCCTAAACCCTTGCTAGGGTGTTGGGGATAGAGTAAGACCCTAAACCCTTGCTAGGGTGATGGGGATAGAGTAAGACCCTAAACCCTTGCTAGGGTGATGGGGATAAGAGTAAGACCCTAAACCCTTGCTATGGTGATGGGGATAGAGTAAGACCCTAAACCCTTGCTATGGTGATGGTGATAGAGTAAGACCCTAAACCCTTGGTGATGGGGATAGAGTAAGACCCTAAACCCTTGCTAGGGTGATGGGGATAGAGTAAGACCCTAAACCCTTGCTAGGGTGATGGGGATAGAGTAAGGCCCTAAACCCTTGATATGGTGATGGGGATAGAGTAAGACCCTAAACCCTTGCTAGGGTGATGGGTATAGAGTAAGACCCTAAACCCTTGCTATGGTGATGGGGATAGAGTAAGACCCTAAACCCTTGCTAGGGTGATGGGGATAGAGTAAGACCCTAAACCCTTGCTATGGTGATGGGGATAGAGTAAGACCCTAAACCCTTGCTATGGTGATGTGGATAGAGTAAGACCCTAAACCCTTGCTGTGGTGATGGGGATAGAGTAAGACCCTAAACCCTTGCTAGGGTGATGGGGATAGAGTAAGACCCTAAACCCTTGCTATGGTGATGGGGATAGAGTAAGACCCTAAACCCTTGCTATGGTGATGGGGATAGAGTAAGGCCCTAAACCCTTGCTAGGGTGATGGGGATAGAGTAAGACCCTAAACCCTTGCTAGGGTGATGGGGATAGAGTAAGGCCCTAAACCCTTGCTATGGTGATGGGGATAGAGTAAGGCCCTAAACCCTTGCTAGGGTGATGGGGATAGAGTAAGACCCTAAACCCTTGCTAGGGTGATGGGGATAGAGTAAGACCCTAAACCCTTGCTAGGGTGATGGTGATAGAGTAAGACCCTAAACCCTTGCTATGGTGATGGGGATAGAGTAAGACCCTAAACCCTTGCTAGGGTGATGGGGATAGAGTAAGACCCTAAACCCTTGCTATGGTGATGGGGATAGAGTAAGACCCTAAACCCTTGCTAGGGTGATGGGGATAGAGTAAGACCCTAAACCCTTGCTAGGGTGATGGGGATAGAGTAAGGCCCTAAACCCTTGCTATGGTGATGGGGATAGAGTAAGACCCTAAACCCTTGCTAGGGTGATGGGGACAGAGTAAGACCCTAAACCCTTGCTAGGGTGATGGGGATAGAGTAAGACCCTAAACCCTTGCTAGGGTGATGGGGATAGAGTAAGACCCTAAACCCTTGCTAGGGTGATGGTGATAGAGTAAGGCCCTAAACCCTTGCTAGGGTGATGGTGATATAGTAAGACCCTAAACCCTTGCTAGGGTGATGGGGATAGAGTAAGACCCTAAACCCTTGCTAGGGTGATGGGGATAGAGTAAGACCCTAAACCCTTGCTGTGGTGATGGGGATGGAGTAAGACCCTAAACCCTTGCTAGGGTGATCGGGATAGAGTAAGACCCTAAACCCTTGCTATGGTGATGGGGATAGAGTAAGACCCTAAACCCTTGCTAGGGTGTTGGGGATAGAGTAAGACCCTAAACCCTTGCTAGGGTGTTGGGGATAGAGTAAGACCCTAAACCCTTGCTATGGTGATGGGGATAGAGTAAGACCCTAAACCCTTGCTATGGTGATGGGGATAGAGTAAGACCCTAAACCCTTGCTAGGGTGATGGGGATAGAGTAAGACCCTAAACCCTTGCTAGGGTGATGGGGATAGAGTAAGACCCTAAACCCTTGCTAGGGTGATGGGGATAGAGTAAGACCCTAAACCCTTGCTATGGTGATGGGGATAGAGTAAGACCCTAAACCCTTGCTAGGGTGATGGGGATAGAGTAAGACCCTAAACCCTTGCTAGGGTGATGGGGATAGAGTAAGACCCTAAACCCTTGCTAGGGTGATGGGGATAGAGTAAGACCCTAAACCCTTGCTATGGTGATGGGGATAGAGTAAGACCCTAAACCCTTGCTATGGTGATGGGGATAGAGTAAGACCCTAAACCCTTGCTATGGTGATGGGGATAGAGTAAGACCCTAAACCCTTGCTATGGTGATGGGGATAGAGTAAGACCCTAAACCCTTGCTAGGGTGATGGGGATAGAGTAAGACCCTAAACCCTTGCTATGGTGATGGGGATAGAGTAAGACCCTAAACCCTTGCTAGGGTGATGGGGATAGAGTAAGACCCTAAACCCTTGCTATGGTGATGGGGATAGAGTAAGACCCTAAACCCTTGCTATGGTGATGGTGATAGAGTAAGACCCTAAACCCTTGCTAGGGTGATGGGGATAGAGTAAGACCCTAAACCCTTGCTAGGGTGATGGGGATAGAGTAAGACCCTAAACCCTTGCTATGGTGATGGGGATAGAGTAAGGCCCTAAACCCTTGCTAGGGTGATGGGGATAGAGTAAGACCCTAAACCCTTGCTAGGGTGATGGGGATAGAGTAAGACCCTAAACCCTTGCTAGGGTGATGGGGATAGAGTAAGACCCTAAACCCTTGCTAGGGTGATGGGGATAGAGTAAGGCCCTAAACCCTTGCTATGGTGATGGGGATAGAGTAAGGCCCTAAACCCTTGCTATGGTGATGGGGATAGAGTAAGACCCTAAACCCTTGCTAGGGTGATGGTGATAGAGTAAGGCCCTAAACCCTTGCTATGGTGATGGGGATAGAGTAAGACCCTAAACCCTTGTTATGGTGATGTGGATAGAGTAAGACCCTAAACCCTTGCTAGGGTGATGGGGATAGAGTAAGACCCTAAA
>NW_024061700.1:0-87500 GCF_016432855.1 Salvelinus namaycush | reverse complement strand
TGGACATCCTGGGTTGCTCCTCCTTCATGCAGCTCTGCCTAATGTGGCTCCTCCTTCATGCAGCTCTGCCTAATGTGGCTCCTCCTTCATGCAGCTCTGCCTAATGCGGCTCCTCCTTCATGCAGCTCTGCCTAATGTGGCTCCTCCTTCATGCAGCTCTGCCTAATGAGGCTCCTCCTTCATGCAGCTCTGCCTAATGTGGCTCCTCCTTCATGCAGCTCTGCCTAATGCGGCTCCTCCTTCATGCAGCTCTGCCTAATGTGGCTCCTCCTTCATGCAGCTCTGCCTAATGAGGCTCCTCCTTCATGCAGCTCTGCCTAATGTGGCTCCTCCTTCATGCAGCTCTGCCTAATGAGGCTCCTCCTTCATGCAGCTCTGCCTAATGAGGCTCCTCCTTCATGCAGCTCTGCCTAATGCTGCTCCTCCTTCATGCAGCTCTGCCTAATGAGGCTCCTCCTTCATGCAGCTCTGCCTAATGTGGCTCCTCCTTCATGCAGCTCTGCCTAATGAGGCTCCTCCTTCATGCAGCTCTGCCTAATGTGGCTCCTCCTTCATGCAGCTCTGCCTAATGTGGCTCCTCCTCCTTCATGCAGCTCTGCCTAATGTGGCTCCTCCTTCATGCAGCTCTGCCTAATGTGGCTCCTCCTTCATTCAGCTCTGCCTAATTCGGCTCCTCCTCCTTCATGCAGCTCTGCCTAATGTGGCTCCTCCTTCATGCAGCTCTGCCTAATGTGGCTCCTCCTTCATGCAGCTCTGCCTAATGTGGCTCCTCCTTCATGCAGCTCTGCCTAATGCGGCTCCTCCTTCATGCAGCTCTGCCTAATGTGGCTCCTCCTTCATGCAGCTCTGCCTAATGAGGCTCCTCCTTCATGCAGCTCTGCCTAATGTGGCTCCTCCTTCATGCAGCTCTGCCTAATGCGGCTCCTCCTTCATGCAGCTCTGCCTAATGTGGCTCCTCCTTCATGCAGCTCTGCCTAATGAGGCTCCTCCTTCATGCAGCTCTGCCTAATGTGGCTCCTCCTTCATGCAGCTCTGCCTAATGTGGCTCCTCCTCCTTCATGCAGCTCTGCCTAATGTGGCTCCTCCTTCATGCAGCTCTGCCTAATGTGGCTCCTCCTTCATGCAGCTCTGCCTAATGTGGCTCCTCCTCCTTCATGCAGCTCTGCCTAATGAGGCTCCTCCTTCATGCAGCTCTGCCTAATGAGGCTCCTCCTTCATGCAGCCCCTACTGCATTAAACCCAAGCATCATACTTGATGGTAAAAGCACTTACCGTTGCCCCCAAGTGGCGGGTTTTAAAAGCATCCCCCCCGACGTCCAATTACAAAGGGAATCTTGAGCCACCTGGCTGAGAAAGAGAGATATTCAAGCAGGGGGAGGGTGGGTAACTGGGAACAGCATATAAATGAAGGTTCACTGGCTGAGAAAGAGAGATATTCAAGCAGGGGGAGGGTGGGTAACTGGGAACAGCATATAAATGAAGGTTCACTGGCTGAGAAAGAGAAACACACAAGCAGGGGGGAGGGTGGGTAACTGGGAACAGCATATCATTTAAGGTTTAATGGCTGAGAAAGAGAAACACACAAGCAGGGGAAGGGTGGGTAACTGGGAACAGCATATAAATGAAGGTTTACTGGCTGAGAAACAGAGATATTCAAGCAGGGGGAGGGTGTGTAACTGGGAACAGCATATAAATGAAGGTTTACTGGCTGAGAAACAGAGATATTCAAGCAGGGGGAGGGTGTGTAACTGGGAACAGCATATAAATGAAGGTTCACTGTGTCACGATCGTGTGGTTGAGAGACGGACCAAAACGCAGCATTTGGAAAATAAGCCATCTTCTTTTATTATAATGACGAAGATGAACATGAAACGAAACACTATACAAAAAACAAAACAACAAACGACCGTGAAGCTACAAACATTGTGCACATACACACAGGCTACAAACGTTCAACATAGACAATTTCCCACAAACATCTAAAGCCTATGGCTCCCTTAAATATGGCTCCCAATCAGAGACAACTATAACCAGCTGTCTCTGATTGAGAACCAAATCAGGCAGCCATAGACTTTTCTAAACACCTACACTCAACCATAGACTTAACTAGACACATACACTCAACCATAGACTTATCTAGACACATACACTCAACACAAATCCATACACTCTAACAAATCCCCCTAGACACCACAAACCACCCAAGACAATACAAAAACACAAACCTAACCCCATGTCACACCCTGACCTAACTAAAATAATAAAGAAAACAAAGAATACTAAGGCCAGGGCGTGACATAACCCCCCCCTTAAGGTGCGAACTCCGGGCGCACCAGCACATAGTCTAGGGGAGGGTCTGGGTGGGCGTCCGTCCACGGCGGCGGCTCCGGCACTGGTCGTGGTCCCCACCCCACCATAGTCACTAGACGCTTTCCTAAACCCACTGGAATAAGGGGCAGCACCGGACTAAGGGGCAGTACCGGACTAAGGGACAGTACCGGACTAAGGGGCAGCACCAGGATAAGGGGCAGTACCGGACTAAGGGGCAGCACCAGGATAAGGGGCAGCACCAGGATAAGGGGCAGCACCAGGATAAGGGACAGCACCAGGATAAGGGACAGCCCCAGGATAAGGGGCAGCTCCGGACTGAGGTACGGCAGCTCCGGACTGAAGGGCTGATCCTGGCTGGCCGGCTCTGGCGGATCCTGGCTGGACGGCTCTGGTGGATCCTGGCTGGACGGCTCATGGCTGGCTGACGGATCTGGCTGCTCATGGCTGGCTGACGGATCTGGCTGCTCATGGCTCGCTGGCGGATCTGGCTGCTCATGGCTCGCTGGCGGATCTGGCAGATCCTGTCTGGTTGGCGGCTCTGGCAGATCCTGTCTGGTTGGCGGCTCTGGCAGATCCTGTCTGGTTGGCGGCTCTGGCAGATCCTGTCTGGTTGGCGGCTCTGGCAGATCCTGTCTGGTTGGCGGCTCTGGCAGATCCTGTCTGGTTGGCGGCTCTGGCAGATCCTGTCTGGTTGGCGGCTCTGGCAGATCCTGTCTGGTTGGCGGCTCTGGCAGATCCTGTCTGGTTGGCGGCTCTGGCAGATCCTGACTGACGAACGGCTCTAGCGGCTCCTGACTGACGAACGGCTCTGACGGCTCGGGACAGACGGGCGGCTCAGATGGCGCTGGGGAGACGGATGGCTCAGATGGCGCTGGAGAGACGGATGGCTCAGATGGCGCTGGAGAGACGGATGGCTCAGATGGCGCTGGAGAGACGGATGGCTCAGATGGCGCTGGAGAGACGGATGGCTCAGATGGCGCTGGAGAGACGGATGGCTCAGATGGCGCTGGAGAGACGGATGGCTCAGATGGCGCTGGAGAGACGGATGGCTCTGGCCGGCTGAGGCGCACTCTAGGCCTGGTGCGTGGTGCCGGAACTGGTGGTACCGGGCTGGGGACACGCATCTCAGGGCTAGTGCGGGGAGCAGGAACAGGGCATACTGGACCCTGGAAACGCACATTAGGCCTAGTGCGTGGTGCCGGAACTGGTGGTACCGGGCTGGGGACACGCATCTCAGGGCTAGTGCGGGGAGCAGCAACAGGACGCACAGGACTCTGGGGACACACAGGAGGCTTGGTGCGTGGTGTAGGCACTGGTGGTAATGGGCTGGAGACACGCACCATTGTACGAGTGCGTGGAGGAGGAACAGGGCTCTGGAGACACACTGGAAGCCTGGTGCGTGGTGTTGGCACTGGTGGAACATGACTGGGGCGGGAAGGTGGCACCGGAAATACCGGACCGTGCAGGCGTAATGGCTCCCTTGAGCATTGAGCCTGCCCAACCTTACCTGGTTGAATGCTCCCCGTCGCCCGACCAGTGCGGGGAGGTGGAATAACCCGCACCGGGCTATGTAGGCGAACCGGGGACACCATGCGTAAGGCTGGTGCCATGTAAGCCGGCCCGAGGAGATGTACTGGTGGCCAGATAGGTAGAGCCGGCTTCATGGCACTTGGCTCAATGCTCAATCTAGCCCTACCAGTGCGGGGAGGTGGAATAACCCGCACTGGGCTATGCACACGTACAGGAGACACCGTGCGCTCTACTGCGTAACACGGTGTCTGCCCGTACTCCCGCTCTCCACGGTTAGCCTGGGAAGTGGGCGCAGGTCTCCTACCTGCCCTTGGCCCACTACCTCCTAGCCCCCCCCAAGAAATTTTTGGGTTGTACTCACGGGCTTCCAGCCTTGCCTCCGTGCTGCCTCCTCATATCGCCGCCTCTCTGCTTTCGCTGCCTCCAGCTCAGCTTTGGGACGGCGATATTCTCCAGGTTGAGCCCAAGGTCCCTTTCCATCCAATTCGTCCTCCCATCTCCAGAAATCCTGTGTAGGTGGGTCCTGTTGCCGTTTCACACGCTGCTTGGTCCTTTGGTGGGTAATTCTGTCACGATCGTGTGGAGAGACGGACCAAAACGCAGCATTTGGAAAATAAGCCATCTTCCTTTATTAACAACACGAAGATGAACACGACACAAAACTCTATACAAACTAACAAAACAACAAAACGACCGTGAAGCTACAAACGTTGTGCACATACATACAGGCTACAAACGTTCTACATAGACAATTACCCACAAATACCTAAAGCCTATGGCTCCCTTAAATATGGCTCCCAATCAGAGACAACTATGACCAGCTGTCTCTGATTGAGAACCAAACCAGGCAGCCATAGACTTTTCTAAACACCTACACTCAACCATAGACTATACTAGACACATACACTAAACCATAGACTATTCTAGACACATCCACTCAACACAAACCCATACACTCTAACAAATCCCCCTAGACACTACAAACCACCCAAGACAATACAAAAACACAAACCTAACCCCATGTCACACCCTGACCTAACTAAAATAATAAAGAAAACAAAGAATACTAAGGCCAGGGCGTGACACACTGGCTGAGAAACAGAGATATTCAAGCAGGGGGAGGGTGGGTAACTGGGAACAGCATATAAATGAAGGTTTACTGGCTGAGAAACAGAGATATTCAAGCAGGGGGAGGGTGGGTAACTGGGAACAGCATATAAATGAAGGTTCACTGGCTGAGAAACAGAGATATTCAAGCAGGGGGAGGGTGGGTAACTGGGAACAGCATATAATTTAAGGTTTAATGGCTGAGAAACAGAGATATTCAAGCAGGGGGAGGGTGGGTAACTGGGAACAGCATATAAATGAAGGTTCACTGGCTGAGAAACAGAGATATTCAAGCAGGGGGAGGGTGGGTAACTGGGAACAGCATATAAATGAAGGTTTACTGGCTGAGAAACAGAGATATTCAAGCAGGGGGAGGGTGTGTAACTGGGAACAGCATATAAATGAAGGTTCACTGGCTGAGAAACAGAGATATTCAAGCAGGGGGAGGGTGGGTAACTGGGAACAGCATATAAATGAAGGTTTACTGGCTGAGAAACAGAGATATTCAAGCAGGGGGAGGGTGTGTAACTGGGAACAGCATATAAATGAAGGTTCACTGGCTGAGAAACAGAGATATTCAAGCAGGGTGTTAAGGCTGTCAATGTCGTTCTCCTCCTCAGACGAGGAGGAGCATGGATCAGATCAAGATGCGGAGAGGTAAGTGTTCATGATTTAATGAAACAACAAGAAAACACTTAAACCTACAAAATAACAAACGTGACTAACCTTAAACAGTCCTGTGTGGTCCAAACACTGACACAGGAAACAAACACCCACAAAACACAGGTGAAACCCAGGCTGCCTAAGTATGACTCTCAATCAGGGACAACGATTGACAGCTGTCTCTGATTGAGAATCATACCAGGCCGAACACAAACTCCCAACATAGAAATACAAACATAGACAAACCCACCCAACTCACGCCCTGACCAACTAAAATGAATACAAAACAAAGGAAAACAGGTCAGGAACGTGACAGAACCCCCCCCTTAAGGTGCGAACTCCGGGCGCACCAGCACAAAGTCTAGGGGAGGGTCTGGGTGGGCGTCTGTCCACGGTGGCGGCTCTGGCGCTGGTCGTGGTCCCCACCCCACCATAGTCAACCCCCGCTTCCGTGGCCTCCTCAAAATGTCCACCCTCCATGTCAATCCCCCTATACTAAAGAGCAGTAGCAGACTGAGGGGTAGCACCTGACTGAGGGGCAGCACCGGACTGAGGGGCGGATCCTGGCTGGCTGGCTCTGGCGGATCCTGGCTGGCGGAAGGCTCTGGCGGATCCTGGCTGGCGGAAGGCTCTGGCGGATCCTGGCTGGCGGAAGGCTCTGGCGGATCCTGGCTGGCGGAAGGCTCTGGAGGATCCTGGCTGGCGGAAGGCTCTGGAGGATCCTGGCTGGCGGAAGGCTCTGGCGGATCCTGGCTGAACGGCTCTGGCTGGTCCTGGCTGGACGGCTCTGGCTGGTCCTGGCTGGACGGCTCTGGACGCTCATGACTGGCTGCCGGCTCCCGCAGATCCTGTCTGGTTGGCAGCTCCGGCAGATCCTGTCTGGTTGGCGTCTCTGGCAGATCCTGTCTGGTTGGCGTCTCTGGCAGATCCTGTCTGGTTGGCGTCTCTGGCAGATCCTGTCTGGTTGGCGTCTCTGGCAGATCCTGTCTGGTTGGCGTCTCTGGCAGATCCTGTCTGGTTGGCGGCCCTGGCAGATCCTGACTGACGACTGGCTCTAGCGGCTCGGGACAGACGGATGGCTCAGACGGCGCTGGGGAGACGGATGGCTCAGATGGCGCTGGGGAGACTCATGGCTCAGATGGCGCTGGGGAGACGGACGGCTCAGATGGCGCTTGGCAGACGGGCAGTTCAGGCCCCGCTGGGCAGACGGGCAGTTCAGGCCCCGCTGGGCAGACGGGCAGTTCAGGCCCCGCTGGGCAGACGGGCAGTTCAGGCGCCGCTGGGCAGACGGGCAGTTCAGGCACCGCTGGGCAGACGGGCCGTTCAGGCACCGCTGGGCAGACGGCAGACTCTGGCCGGCTGAGACGCACTATAGGCCTGGTGCGTGGTACCGGAACTGGAGGCACTGGGCTGGAGACACGCACCATAGGGAGAGTGCGTGGAGGAGGAACAGGGCTCTGGAGATGCACTGGAAGCCTGGTGCGTGGTGTCGGCACTGATGGTACTGGGCTGGGGTGGGAAGGTGGCGCCGGATATACCGGACCGTGAAGGAGGACACGTGCTCTTGAGCACCGAGCCTCCCCAACCTTACCAGGTTGAATGGTCCCCGTAGCCCTGCCAGTGCGGCGAGGTGGAATAGCCCGCACTGGGCTATGCAGGCGAACCGGGGACACCACCTGTAAGGCTGGTGCCATGTACACCGGCCCGAGGAGACGTACTGGAGGCCAGATACGTTGGGCCGGCTTCATGGCATCCGGCTCGATGCCCAACCTAGCCCTCCCAGTGCGGCAAGGTGGAATAGCCCGCACTGGGCTAAGCACGCGTACTGGGGACACCGTGCGCTTTACCGCATAACACGGTGTCTGACCAGTACGACGCCCTCTTACTCCACGGCAAGCCCGGGGAGTTGGCTCAGGTATCCAACCCGGCTTCGCCACACTACCCTTTAGCCCCCCCCCAAGAAATTTTTGGGTGAGCCTCTCGGGCTTCCAGCCGCTCTTACGTGCTTTTGCCTCATAGAACCTCCTCTCCGCTTTCGCTGCCTCCAGCTCCGCTTTGGGACGGCGATATTCCCCTGGCTGAGTCCAGGGTCCTTTGCCGTCCAGGATCTCCTCCCAAGTCCATTCCTCTTTTCCCCATTGCTGTTGTTCTTGCCTTCCTTCCTCAATCCGCTTGGTCCTGTTGTGGTGGGTGTTTCTGTTAAGGCTGTCAATGTCGTTCTCCTCCTCAGACGAGGAGGAGCATGGATCAGACCAAGATGCGGAGAGGTAAGTGTTCATGATTTAATGAAACAACAAGAAAACACTTAAACCTACAAAATAACAAACGTGACTAACCTCAAACAGTCCTGTGTGGGCCAAACACTGACACAGGAAACAAACACCCACAAAACACAGGTGAAACCCAGGCTGCCTAAGTATGACTCTCAATCAGGGACAACGATTGACAGCTGTCTCTGATTGAGAATCATACCAGGCCGAACACAAACTCCCAACATAGAAATACAAACATAGACAAACCCACCCAACTCACGCCCTGACCAACTAAAATGAATACAAAACAAAGGAAAACAGGTCAGGAACGTGACACAGGGGGAGGGTGGGTAACTGGGAACAGCATATAAATGAAGGTTTACTGGCTGAGAAACAGAGATATTCAAGCAGGGGGAGGGTGTGTAACTGGGAACAGCATATAAATGAAGGTTTACTGGCTGAGAAACAGAGATATTCAAGCAGGGGGAGGGTGGGTAACTGGGAACAGCATATAAATTAAGGTTCACTTTTCCTTGTTCCTCTTGGATCAGGTGCTACGAGACCAGAGCTGAGTCCCAGTTAGCATCCTGTTCCCTATATAGACCTACTAGACCAGAGCTGAGTCCCAGTTAGCATCCTGTTCCCTATATAGACCTACTAGACCAGAGCTGAGTCCCAGTTAGCACCCTGTTCCCTATATAGTGTTACTAGACCAGAGCTGAGTCCCAGTTAGCACCCTGTTCCCTATATAGTGTTACTAGTCCAGAGCTGAGTCCCAGTTAGCACCCTGTTCCCTATATAGTGTTACTAGACCAGAGCTGAGTCCCAGTTAGCACCCTGTTCCCTATATAGAGTTACTAGACCAGAGCTGAGTCCCAGTTAGCATCCTGTTCCCTATATAGACCTACTAGACCAGAGCTGAGTCCCAGTTAGCATCCTGTTCCCTATATAGACCTACTAGACCAGAGCTGAGTCCCAGTTAGCATCCTGTTCCCTATATAGTGTTACTAGACCAGAGCTGAGTCCCAGTTAGCATCCTGTTCCCTATATAGACCTACTAGACCAGAGCTGAGTCCCAGTTAGCATCCTGTTCCCTATATAGTGTTACTAGACCAGAGCTGAGTCCCAGTTAGCATCCTGTTCCCTATATAGAGTTACTAGACCAGAGCTGAGTCCCAGTTAGCACCCTGTTCCCTATATAGACCTACTAGACCAGAGCTGAGTCCCATATAGACCTACTAGACCAGAACTGAGTCCTATATAGACCTACTAGACCAGAGCTGAGTCCCAGTTAGCATCCTGTTCCCTATATAGACCTACTAGACCAGAGCTGAGTCCCAGTTAGCACCCTGTTCCCTATATAGACCTACTAGACCAGAGCTGAGTCCCAGTTAGCATCCTGTTCCCTATATAGTGTTACTAGACCAGAGCTGAGTCCCAGTTAGCATCCTGTTCCCTATATAGACCTACTAGACCAGAGCTGAGTCCCAGTTAGCATCCTGTTCCCTATATAGTGTTACTAGACCAGAGCTGAGTCCCAGTTAGCACCCTGTTCCCTATATAGACCTACTAGACCAGAGCTGAGTCCCAGTTAGCATCCTGTTCCCTATATAGACGTACTAGACCAGAGCTGATTCCCAGTTAGCACCCTGTTCCCTATATAGACCTATTAGACCAGAGCTGAGTCCCAGTTAGCACCCTGTTCCCTATATAGACCTACTAGACCAAAGCTGAGTCCCAGTTAGCATCCTGTTCCCTATATAGACCTACTAGACCAGAGCTGAGTCCCAGTTAGCATCCTGTTCCCTATATAGTGCTACTAGACCAGAGCTGAGTCCCAGTTAGCACTCTGTTCCCTATATAGACCTACTAGACCAGAGCTGAGTCCCAGTTAGCACCCTGTTCCCTATATAGACCTACTAGACCAGAGCTGAGTCCCAGTTAGCACCCTGTTCCCTATATAGACCTACTAGACCAGAGCTGAGTCCCAGTTAGCACCCTGTTCCCTATATAGTGCTACTAGACCAGAGCTGAGTCCCAGTTAGCACCCTGTCCCCTATATAGTGCTACTAGACCAGAGCTGAGTCCCAGTTAGCACTCTGTTCCCTATATAGACCTACTAGACCAGAGCTGAGTCCCAGTTAGCACCCTGTTCCCTATATAGACCTACTAGACCAGAGCTGAGTCCCAGTTAGCACCCTGTTCCCTATATAGACCTACTAGACCAGAGCTGAGTCCCAGTTAGCACCCTGTTCCCTATATAGTGCTACTAGACCAGAGCTGAGTCCCAGTTAGCACCCTGTTCCCTATATAGTGCTACTAGACCAGAGCTGAGTCCCAGTTAGCACTCTGTTCCCTATATAGACCTACTAGACCAGAGCTGAGTCCCAGTTAGCACCCTGTTCCCTATATAGACCTACTAGACCAGAGCTGAGTCCCAGTTAGCACCCTGTTCCCTATATAGACCTACTAGACCAGAGCTGAGTCCCAGTTAGCATCCTGTTCCCTATATAGACCTACTAGACCAGAGCTGAGTCCCAGTTAGCACCCTGTTCCCTATATAGACCTACTAGACCAGAGCTGAGTCCCAGTTAGCACCCTGTTCCCTATATAGACCTACTAGACCAGAGCTGAGTCCCAGTTAGCACCCTGTTCCCTATATAGACCTACTAGACCAGAGCTGAGTCCCAGTTAGCACCCTGTTCCCTATATAGTGTTACTAGACCAGAGCTGAGTCCCAGTTAGCACCCTGTTCCCTATATAGACCTACTAGACCAGAGCTGAGTCCCAGTTAGTACCCTGTTCCCTATATAGACCTACTAGACCAGAGCTGAGTCCCAGTTAGCACCCTGTTCCCTATATAGTGTTACTAGACCAGAGCTGAGTCCCAGTTAGCATCCTGTTCCCTATATAGTGTTACTAGACCAGAGCTGAGTCCCAGTTAGCATCCTGTTCCCTATATAGAGTTACTAGACCAGAGCTGAGTCCCAGTTAGCACCCTGTTCCCTATATAGACCTACTAGACCAGAGCTGAGTCCCAGTTAGCATCCTGTTCCCTATATAGACCTACTAGACCAGAGCTGATTCCCAGTTAGCACCCTGTTCCCTATATAGACCTACTAGACCAGAGCTGAGTCCCAGTTAGCACCCTGTTCCCTATATAGACCTACTAGACCAGAGCTGAGTCCCAGTTAGCATCCTGTTCCCTATATAGACCTACTAGACCAGAGCTGAGTCCCAGTTAGCATCCTGTTCCCTATATAGTGTTACTAGACCAGAGCTGAGTCCCAGTTAGCACCCTGTTCCCTATATAGACCTACTAGACCAGAGCTGAGTCCCAGTTAGCACCCTGTTCCCTATATAGACCTACTAGACCAGAGCTGAGTCCCAGTTAGCACTCTGTTCCCTATATAGACCTACTAGACCAGAGCTGAGTCCCAGTTAGCACCCTGTTCCCTATATAGTGCTACTAGACCAGAGCTGAGTCCCAGTTAGCACCCTGTTCCCTATATAGTGCTACTAGACCAGAGCTTAGTCCCAGTTAGCACTCTGTTCCCTATATAGACCTACTAGACCAGAGCTGAGTCCCAGTTAGCATCCTGTTCCCTATATAGACCTACTAGACCAGAGCTGAGTCCCAGTTAGCACCCTGTTCCCTATATAGACCTACTAGACCAGAGCTGAGTCCCAGTTAGCACCCTGTTCCCTATATAGTGCTACTAGACCAGAGCTGAGTCCCAGTTAGCACCCTGTTCCCTATATAGTGCTACTAGACCAGAGCTGAGTCCCAGTTAGCACTCTGTTCCCTATATAGACCTACTAGACCAGAGCTGAGTCCCAGTTAGCATCCTGTTCCCTATATAGAGTTACTAGACCAGAGCTGAGTCCCAGTTAGCACCCTGTTCCCTATATAGACCTACTAGACCAGAGCTGAGTCCCAGTTAGCATCCTGTTCCCTATATAGTGTTACTAGTCCAGACCTGAGTCCCAGTTAGCACCCTGTTCCCTATATAGACCTACTAGACCAGAGCTGAGTCCCAGTTAGCATCCTGTTCCCTATATAGACCTGCTAGACCAGAGCTGAGTCCCAGTTAGCACTCTGTTCCCTATATAGACCTACTAGACCAGAGCTGAGTCCCAGTTAGCATCCTGTTCCCTATATAGAGTTACTAGACCAGAGCTGAGTCCCAGTTAGCACCCTGTTCCCTATATAGACCTACTAGACCAGAGCTGAGTCCCAGTTAGTACCCTGTTCCCTATATAGACCTACTAGACCAGAGCTGAGTCCCAGTTAGCACCCTGTTCCCTATATAGTGTTACTAGACCAGGGCTGAGTCCCAGTTAGCACCCTGTTCCCTATATAGTGTTACTAGACCAGAGCTGAGTCCCAGTTAGCATCCTGTTCCCTATATAGTGTTACTAGACCAGAGCTGAGTCCCAGATAGCATCCTGTTCCCTATATAGTGTTACTAGTGAGAGAGAACAGCGATGTCAGAGAGAGAAAGTAGAGAGAACAGAGAGGGCAGAGAGCTTTGTCTTAGAGGAGGAGATTAATTCTAGAACCAATGATGTCATATTTTATATATAAACTGTTGTATGTGGTTCTATGGTAGCTCCGAGAATAAATACTGTTATCTAATTTTGAAAAGACTGGTCTCTGTCTATTTTATGCAAATAAGGATCTTACAAATTCTTAGAAACAGACAGAGTGATTTTAATTAAATTGGTTAATGAACACATATAGGAATTATGAAATTCCAATGACAAGCAGAGAAAAAGAGAGAACAGCAGAGCAGAGAGAGAGAGAACTCAGTTGCTATAGTGACCCTGCATCACAACACTCTGTTGCTATAGTGACCCTGCATCACAACACTCTGTTGCTATAGTGACCCTGCATCACAACACTCTGTTGCTATAGTGACCCTTCATTACAACACTCTGTTGCTATAGTGACCCTACATTACAACACTCTGTTGCTATAGTAACCCTGCATTACAACAATCTGTTGTACAATTTGTTTAATTCAATTCCACATATTTAATTGTTTGTATTTCATTTCATATTAGTTTCATGTTTCAACCAGTCGCAGGTTAACGTCAACCTGACAGAGGAAACGTAACATCAATAACCAAACTGTTTTCACAATTAACATGCTTTTCTTGTTTCAAGTATGTTTTATTATGAAAAGTACAATATATCCTTGTATACTTGTACAACTATGGAGCGTATGTCCATATATAATTATACAATTTGTTTTTAGACATAAAAGACAACAAATGATCACATTGGTATTTTAACGGTGTTATTGTCACAATTATAGGAAGACACGCATGTGTGTGTGTGTGTGTGTGTGTGTGTGTGTCCTGTGTGTGTGTGTGTCCTGTGTGTGCGTGTCCTGTGTGTGTCCTGTGTGTGCGTGTGTCCTGTGTGTGTGTGTGTGTGTGTGTGTCCTGTGTGTGTGTGTGTGTGTCCTGTGTGTGTGTGTGTCCTGTGTGTGTGTGTGTGTGTGTGTGTGTGTGTGTCCTGTGTGTCCTGTGTGTGTGTGTGTCCTGTGTGTCCACTGTGTGTGTGTGTCCAGTGTCTGTGGGTGTGTTTGTGTGTTTGTTTGTTTGTCCAGTGTGTGTGTGTGTGTATGTGTGTGTGTCCAGTGTTTGTGTGTGTGTGTTCGTCCAGTGTGTGAGTGTGTGTCTCCAGAGTGTGTTTGTCCAGTGTCTGTGTGTGTGTTTCCAGTGTGTCTAGTGTGTGTCTAGTGTGTGTCCAGTGTGTGTGTCCAGTGTGTGTGTCCAGTGTGTGTGTGTGTGTGTGTCCAGTGTGTGTGTGTGTGTGTCAGGTTATTATTTCAGGGACACTGAGTCGCCATCAAACCAAACCCTAAACCCTGGATAGAGGGGCTCAGTGAATGTGGAGGTGAATGTGATCAGGTGGGTCAGTGTGTCAGAGGAGGCTCTATAGAAGGACAGAGTGCCGGCTGGCCAGTCCAGATACACTCCTACTCTGTGGGGGCTGGAGGAGGGGACGTCTATGGTAGTGGAATTATTATTGTGACAGGCAATGTAACTGTTGTCATAGCAGAACAGACTCCAGGACTTGTCATTGTATCCAAGACAACAGTCATCACCCCCTCCTCTCCTGTTGATTCCTTTATATGTCACTCCTATTCCAGCCCCCATTATCCCACTCCACTCTGCCTCCCAGTAACAGCGCCCAGTCAGACCCTCTCTACACAGCACCTGGTCCCATTCCTTAAATCTCTCTGGGTGATCAGGATACGGCTGCTCCTCTCTCCTACATGTCACCTTTCTGTTCTCCTCAGACAGAGAGAGGAGTCTGTTTACTGTGTTTAGGTCCAGTGTGAGATCACAGACATCTGATGGATGAAACCAGACACAATATTAGAAATCATCATCATTCACATTAGAATGTTAACTCACTTTTCACTAATTCATTTAATGTAGATGTTTCTAGGTATCAAAAGGAGAAGTTAAGGTATCTTGAGACTTGTTGAATGATCATATGTTATACTGTATGGTAATATAAAACAAACTTATTCCCAATAATTAGACACACACACACACACACACACACGCACACACACACACATTGTCAAAGCAACTCTTTGTAAAAGTTGGTGTCCCTGATCTCTGCATCTGTAGAACTACAGCTGATATTTAATATGACCAAGTAAGTAATGATGGTGGTCTTTGACTTTGACTTAACTTGAATTAAGACTTATTCTTAGTCATATTCTTCACAGCAGTCAACACTCACATTTTCTAATCCCAGGTTTCATTCTATTCTCTCCACCATGTTCCACACTGTAGCGGTAAGCAGAAGAACAGACAGTCATTGAGGGATACACCTGAACTCACACACACACACACACACACACACACACACACACACACACACACACACACACACACACACACACACACACACACACACACACACACACACACACACACACACACACTGGACACACACACACATACACACACACACACACACACACTGGACACACACACACTGGACACACACACACTGGACACACACACACTGGACAGACACACGTTCAAGAGTTGTCTGTGTGTGTCTGTCCTGTGTGTGTGTCTGTGTGTTTGTATGTGTCCAGTGTGTGTATGTCCAGTGCGTGTGTGTATGTGTGTCCAGTGTGTGTGTGTATGTGTGTGTGTCCTGTGTGTGTGTGTGTGTGTGTGTCCTGTGTGTGTGTGTGTCCTGTGTGTGTGCGTATGTCCTGTGTGTTTGTATGTGTGTGTGTGTGTCCTGTGTGTGTGTGTCGTGTGTGTATGTGAGTGTCAGTGTGTGAGTCAGTTGTTACACACTGGACACACACACACACAGTCAGCATATAACTTTGTCCAAGTGGTGGTAAGAATGTTTGTCTTAACTAGCCTGATAAGTCAAACATGTCTGATATGAACATGGACATAAACCCTCTACATACTTGAGTTTCTCCAGTCTGCAGTGTGGATCCTCCAGTCCAGCAGAGAGCAGTCTGACTCCTGAGTCTCCTGGGTGATTGTAGCTCAGGTCCAGCTCTCTCAGGTGTGAGGGGTTTGACCTCAGAGCTGAGACCAGAGAAGCACAGCCTTCCTCTGTGACTAGACAGCCTGACAGCCTGCAAGAGTCAAATCATATTAAAATCACACTGCTATTCTTTGGTGGTGAAAATAGTGGCAGTATATTTTTCTCCATATTCATGTCACACCCTGATCTGTTTCACCTGTCTTGTGATTGTCTCCACCCCCTCCAGGTGTCGCTTATTTCCCTGGTGTATATATCCCTGTGTTTCCCTGGTGTATATATCCCTGTGTTTCCCTGGTGTATATATCCCTGTGTTTCCCTGGTGTATATATCCCTGTGTTTCCCTGGTGTATATATCCCTGTGTTTCCCTGGTGTATTTATCCCTGTGTTTCCCTGGTGTATATATCCCTGTGTTTCTCTGGTGTATATATCCCTGTGTTTCCCTGGTGTATATATCCCTGTGTTTCCCTGGTGTATATATCCCTGTGTTTCCCTGGTGTATATATCCCTGTGTTTCCCTGGTGTATATATCCCTGTGTTTCCCTGGTGTATATATCCCTGTGTTTCCCTGGTGTATATATCCCTGTGTTTCCCTTCCCTGGTGTATATATCCCTGTGTTTCCCTGGTGTATATATCCCTGTGTTTCCCTGGTGTATATATCCCTGTGTTTCCCTGGTGTATATATCCCTGTGTTTCCCTGGTGTATATATCCCTGTGTTTCCCTGGTGTATATATCCCTGTGTTTCCCTGGTGTATATATCCCTGTGTTTCCCTGGTGTATATATCCCTGTGTTTCCCTGGTGTATATATCCCTGTGTTTCCCTGGTGTATATATCCCTGTGTTTCCCTGGTGTATATATCCCTGTGTTTCCCTGGTGTATATATCCCTGTGTTTCCCTGGTGTATATATCCCTGTGTTTCTCTGGTCTATATATCCCTGTGTTTCCCTGGTGTATATATCCCTGTGTTTCCCTGGTGTATTTATCCCTGTGTTTCCCTGGTGTATTTATCCCTGTGTTTCCCTGGTGTATATATCCCTGTGTTTCCCTGGTGTATATATCCCTGTGTTTCCCTGGTGTATTTATCCCTGTGTTTCCCTGGTGTATATATCCCTGTGTTTCCCTGGTGTATTTATCCCTGTGTTTCCTGTCTCTCTGTACCAGTTATTCTTGTATGTTTATCAAGTCAACCAGCGTTTTTCCCTACTCCTGCTTCTATTCTTTTTTGATAGTCCTCCCGGTTTTTGTCCCTTGCCTGTTTTCTGGACTCTGTACCCGCCTGCCTGACCATTCTGCCTGTCCTGACCTCTAGCCTGCCTGACCATTCTGCCTGTCCTGACCTCTAGTCTGCCTGACCAGTCTGCCTGTCCTGACCTCTAGCCTGCCTGACCATTCTGCCTGTCCTGACCTCTAGCCTGCCTGACCATTATGCCTGTGCTGACCTCGAGTCTGCCTGACCATTCTGCCTGTCTTGACCTCTAGCCTGCCTGACCATTCTGCCTGTCCTGACCTCTAGCCTGCCTGACCAGTCTGCCTGTCCTGACCTCTAGCCTGCCTGACTATTCTGCCTGTCCTGACCTCGAGCCTGCCTGACCATTCTGCCTGTCCTGACCTCGAGTCTGCCTGCCACACTGTACCTCCTGGACTCTGATCTGGTTATGACCTTTGGCCTGTCCACGACCATTCTCTTGCCTTCCCCTTTTAGTATATTAATAAATATCAAAGACTCTAACCATCTGCCTCCCGTGTCATCTGGGTCTCGCCTTGTGTCTTAAACCACACTGCTATTCTTTGAGGGTATCACCTTTTATTTGAAGTATTCTGACCAATTCACTCATAGTGTATTAAAGTGGTCAAAAGTATAGTATTTGGTCCCATATTCTTTGAACACAATGACTACATCAAGCCTGTGACTGCAATGATTGAGAAAGATCATGAATGAATCATGAATAATAATGAGTGAGAAAGTTAGATGCTAACCTCTCACCATTACAGAGGCTACAACAAAACATACTAACCTCTCACCATTACCAATAACAGAGGCTACAACAAAACATGCTAATCTCTCACCATTACCAATAACAGAGACTACAACAAAACATGCTAACCTCTCACCATTACCAATAACAGAGGCTACAACAAAACATCTTAACCTCTCACCATTACCAATAACAGAGAATACAACAAAACATGCTAACCTCTCACCATTACCAATAACAGAGGCTACAACAAAACATGCTAACCTCTCACCATTACTAATAACAGAGGCTAAAACAAAACATGCTAACCTCTCACCATTACCAATAACAGAGGCTACAACAAAACATGCTAACCTCTCACCATTACTAATAACAGAGGCTAAAACAAAACATGCTAACCTCTCACCATTACCAATAACAGAGGCTACAACAAAACATGCTAACCTCTCACTATTACCAATAACAGAGACTACAACAAAACATGCTAACCTCTCACCATTACCAATAACAGAGACTACAACAAAACATGCTAACCTCTCACCATTACCAATAACAGAGGGTACAACAAAACATGCTAACCTCTCACCATTACCAATAACAGGGGATACAAAAAACTTGCTAACCTCTCACCATTACCAATAACAGAGGCTACAACAAAACATGCTAATCTCTCACCATTACCAATAACAGAGACTACAACAAAACATGCTAACCTCTCACCATTACCAATAACAGAGACTACAACAAAACATGCTAACCTCTCACCATTACCAATAACAGAGGCTACAACAAAACATGCTAACCTCTCACCATTACCAATAACAGAGGCTACAACAAAACATGCTAATCTCTCACCATTACCAATAACAGAGACTACAACAAAATATGCTAACCTCTCACCATTACCAATAACAGAGGCTACAACAAAACATGCTAACCTCTCACCATTACCAATAACAGAGGCTACAACAAAACATGCTAATCTCTCACCATTACCAATAACAGAGGCTACAACAAAACATGCTAACCTCTCACCATTACCAATAACAGAGGCTACAACAAAACATGCTAACCTCTCACCATTACCAATAACAGAGGCTACAAAAAAACATGCTAACCTCTCACCATTACCAATAACAGAGGCTACAACAAAACATGCTAACCTCTCACCATTACCAATAACAGAGGCTACAACAAAACATACTAACCTCTCACCATTACCAATAACAGAGGCTACAACAAAACATGCTAACCTCTCACCATTACCAATAACAGAGGCTACAACAAAACATGCTAACCTCTCACCATTACCAATAACAGAGGATACAACAAAACATGCTAACCTCTCACCATTACCAATAACAGAGGCTACAACAAAACATGCTAACCTCTCACCATTACCAATAACAGAGGCTACAACAAAACATGCTAATCTCTCACCATTACCAATAACAGAGGCTACAACAAAACATGCTAATCTCTCACCATTACCAATAACAGAGGCTACAACAAAACATGCTAACCTCTCACCATTACCAATAACAGAGGCTACAACAAAACATGCTAACCTCTCACCATTACCAATAACAGAGGCTACAAAAAAACATGCTAACCTCTCACCATTACCAATAACAGAGGCTACAACAAAACATGCTAACCTCTCACCATTACCAACAACAGAGGCTACAACAAAACATACTAACCTCTCACCATTACCAATAACAGAGACTACAACAAAACATACTAACCTCTCACCATTACCAATAACAGAGACTACAACAAAACATACTAACCTCTCACCATTACCAATAACAGAGGCTACAACAAAACATGCTAACCTCTCACCATTACCAATAACAGAGGCTACAACAAAACATGCTAACCTCTCACCATTACCAATAACAGAGACTACAAAAAAACATACTAACCTCTCACCATTACCAATAACAGAGACTACAACAAAACATGCTAACCTCTCACCATTACCAATAACAGAGGCTACAACAAAACATGCTAACCTCTCACCATTACCAATAACAGAGGCTACAACAAAACATCTTAACCTCTCACCATTACCAATAACAGAGGCTACAACAAAACATGCTAACCTCTCACCATTACCAATAACAGAGGCTACAACAAAACATGCTAACCTCTCACCATTACCAATAACAGGGTAGATTAGCATTTATACTGATATTTGTGCCTCATATCATTATTCATTATTCACTATTCATAACTAAACGTTAAAATATATGTATGAATTCCCTCAAATAAAAGGTGCCATTCTGTACTGTCGCCTAATATGAAACATTATATCTCAAATCCAAAATGCTGGAGCATAACACCAAATTTAAAACTGTAAGCTTCACTGTCCAAACACATTTGGTGTGGACTATGTGTGTCTGGTAAACACATGTGGATCTGGTGAACAGTTATCACTTGTTGACCAACTACAGGAATACTGACCTCAGAGTCTCCAGTTTACAGTGGGGATTCCCCAGTCCAGCAGAGAGCAGCTTCACTCCTGAATCCTTCAGGTCATTGTAGCTCAGGTCCAGCTCTCTCAGGTGTGAGGGATTTGACTTCAGAGCTGAGATCAGAAAAGCACAGCCTTCCTCTGTGACTCCACAGCCTGACAGCCTGACAAAGAGATCATCATGACTTCACAAACACACTGTTAATTTAACGAGAAGTGTAGAAGGACAATGGCATTTGGTTTATTATCTCAAACAACATATAGATTCATCTTCCTTCTCCTAAAATTGTATAGTCATATTGTTATACTAATGTAAACATTAATGCATTGATTCAATATGTTTTTCAATATAATATTATACACATATTATTATGCATATTTTTCTCTAAACTGGATAATGCTTCCTGATGATTAGTTCTTATATGTCATTTTATTTACTCACAGAACAGCTCTGGAGGCTTTGACCACTGGCAGCAGCCTCAGAAGACCTTCCTCTGATCTGGAGTATTTCTTCAGGTCAAACACATCCAGCTCCTTTTCTGAAGTCAGCAACACAAAGACCAGAGCTGACCACTGTGCAGGTGACAGTTCGTCTTCTGAAAGACTTCCTGAGTTCAGGAAGCTTTGGATCTCCTCCACTAGAGAATGGTCATTCAGTTCATTTAGACAGTGGAACAGATTGATGCTCCTCTCTGGAGAGTGATTCTCCCTGATCTTCTCCTTGATGTACTTCACTGTTTCTTCATGGGTCTGTGAGCTGCTTTTTGTCTTTGTCAGTAGACCTTGTAAGTGCTTCTGATTGGACTCCAGTGAGAGGCCCAGAAGGAAGCGGAGGAAAAGGTCCAGGTTTCCCGTCTCACTTTGTAAGGCTTTATCCACAGCACTCTTGTAGAAAGTAACTTCAGACTTTTCTTTTGTTTGTTTATCCACAGCACTCTTGTAGAAACTAACTTCAGACACGTTTCCGAACAGCAGAGAAAAGACACTGGACTTTGTTTGCAGTTTGTCCATTAGATTCTCATTGTTGTTGATGAATGAGAGGAACACATATACAGCAGCCAGAAACTCCTGAATGCTCAGATGAACAAAGCAGTACACCTTGTCCTGGTACAGCACACATTCCTCTTTAAAGAACTGTGTGCACAATCCTGAGTACACTGAGGCTTCCTTGACATCAATACCAGCCACTTTCAGGTCTTCTTCATAGAAAATCTGATTGCCCTTCACAAGCTGTTGAAAAGCCAGTTTTCCCAGTGACAGAATGCTCTCTTTATTCCAGTTTGGACCTGTCTCTTCTTTCCCAAGATACTTTTCATTCTTCTGTTTGGTATGAAACACCACAAGGTGTGTGTACATCTCAGTCAGAGTCTTGGGCATCTCTTCTCTCTTATGTTTCAGCATGTGTTCAAGGACTGTTGCAGAAATCCAACAGAAGACTGGAATGTGGCACATGATGTGGAGGCTCCTTGATGTCTTTATGTGTGAGATGATTCTGCTGGCCAGGTCCTCATCACTGAATCTCTTCCTGAAGTACTCCTCCTTCTGTGGGTCATTGAACCCTCGTACCTCTGTCACCTGGTGAACACACCCTGAAGGGATCTTATTGGCTGCTGCAGGTCGGGTAGTAATCCAGAGGAGAGCAGAGGGAAGCAGATTTCCCTTGATGAGATTTGTCAGCAGAACATCCACTGAGGATGACTCTGTGACGTCCCAACATATCTTGTTCTTCTGGAAGTCTAGGGGCAGTCGGCACTCATCCAGACCATCAAAGATGAACAGAACTTTGTACTTGTCATCGTTGGAGATTCTTAATTCTTTGGTTTCCATTGAGAAGTGATTGAGAAGTTCAATGAAAGTGTGTTTGTCCTCTTTCATCAAATTCAGCTCCCGGAAAGGGAATGAAAATACAAATTGGACATCCTGATTTGCTTTTCCTTCAGCCCAGTCCAGAATGAACTTCTGCACAGAGACTGTTTTTCCAATGCCAGCGACTCCCTTTGTCAGCACAGTTCTGATACGTTTGTCTTGTCCAGTTAAGGGTGTGAAGATGTCGTTACATTTGACTGCAGTCTCTGGTCTTGCTTGTTTCCTGGTTGTTGTCTCAATCTGTCTCAGCTCATGTTCATTATTGACCTCTCCTGTTCCACCCTCTGTGATGTAGAGCTCTGTGTAGATCTTATTGAGAAGTGTTGCGTTTCCTTGTTTAGCGATCCCCTCAAATACACATTGAAACTTCTTCTTTAGATTAGATTTGAGTTCACGTTGGCAAATCACAGCAAGCTCATCTGAATGTAGAAATAACACAGAGGATATTAATATTACGTCTGTTTTAATGCCTACAGTATTGTAGGACTGTTATAAAGTTTTAAATTATAATAATTGATTCTCTTAACTGACTGTATAAATGTGTAAATGTTTTTGTTAAGTTCATGTTTTAAATATCCCTATATTTCTGTTATTACGGGGCTATCACTCAGTCAAGAGTGCGCATGCGCAGGAAGTCTGGTGGTTGTTGGACCTAGCCTTGGAGTGTAATGGCTACCTTGTAGTGTGTTCATATAGTAGAGTAAACTTTGTTAAACTGGAACCTTGTCGTTGTGTCATTTCGAGTTAACATTGGTAGCAGAGGATGGCTTCTAACTACAACGTGCCACCTCGCTTCGACGAGAAGAGGTCGTACGAAAGTTGGAAAAATTAACTGGGAATCTGGACGGGAAAAAGCAAGCACTTGCGGTGGTATTATCGCTCGAGGGAAGAGCGAGAGATACAGCACTGGAAATATCCGTTGAGGATTTGAACAAGGATGACGGTATGGGAACTTTGATCACAGCACTGGATTCTGTATTTCTTAAAGAAGAGAAAGACCGTGCCTACGAGGCATATTCAAACTTTGACAGTGTTACGAGAGATATTTCGGTTGCAATGGCGGACTACATCATTGATTTCGAACAGAGGTTCAATAGGATGCGCAAGTACGACATGGTTCTCCCAGATGCAGTGTTAGCGTTCAAGTTACTAGGTACTGCTTGTCTAGATAGTAGGGAGAAACAGTTGGCTTTGACTGCTTGTACTGTGCTGACTTTTGCATCTATGAAGTCGGCACTAAAAAGAATATTTGGTGGGAAGACGTCTGTCGCGCCAATAACAGATGGAATGCAAGTGAGTGACGCAGCATATTACACCGAGCAGCACAGAAAAGGCGCCAACAAGTCACGTTCTCAAGACAACCAGAAGAGGGCGCCATTTCCCGGCACAAATCCACTGGACACATATGGAAGGAGATCGAAATGTGCAATTTGTCAAAGCACTTACCATTGGGTTAAAGACTGTCCTCATAAAAATGAACAAGTTAAACTAACAGAGGAAAATGTAAACACAGAGATAGAGCAGTGTAACATTACACTGTTTTCAAATGAATCTGATACTGAGATTTTTTATAGTTGAATCCTTAGGATCTGCTGTGATTGATACTGCATGTACACGGACAGTGTGTGGTGCAAAATGGCTTGATAGCTATGTCAGTGAACTAAATATGAAAGAAGTACAAAATATGATTGACACACCAAGCAAAAGAGCTTTCAAATTTGGAGATGGGAGAATTGTCCATTCTACCAAGAGAGTTAAGATACCAGCAAAAATTGGTCAGACTAAGTGTCACATTGAAACAGAGGTGGTCCCTACAGATATCCCCTTACTATTAAGCAAAGCTTCCCTCAAGAAGGCAGGGGCTGTACTAGACATAAAAAT
Source organism: Salvelinus namaycush (assembly GCF_016432855.1). Lineage (NCBI taxonomy): Eukaryota > Metazoa > Chordata > Actinopteri > Salmoniformes > Salmonidae > Salvelinus > Salvelinus namaycush. Next base: position 63,866 of record NW_024061700.1, on the reverse strand, counting down.
GACAAGGCAGTGATGTTTAAACAACCAGTGATTCTTGAACTTACTACCTCAGGCCACTATTGTGTAAACATTTTAGACAAAGACATCTCACAAAAATGAGATTCTGACTGACACAGAGCACATGGAGATTCTGACAGACACAGAGAACATGCAGATTCTGACTGACACAGAGCACATGGAGATTCTGACAGTCACAGAGAACATGGAGATTCTGACAGTCACAGAGAACATGAGCACTAAAGAAAAACACAAAGTATTGCAAAAGCTTTACAAACAGTTTGGACATGATACAGTTGACAGACTTCAGAAGTTACTCAGCAGTTCAGGGAATAATGATGATGAGAAGTACGAAACTGGAAACAAAGTGTACTACAAACGAGTTGACTGTCAAGAGTGGAAAGGACCGGGAGTAGTCATTGGTCAAGATGGTGTGGTGATATTTGTGAGGCACGAAGGCATGATTGTCAGGGTGCATCACTCAAGATTGCGGAAAGTAAATGATCAACAAGATAGAGGGGCTGTAGCTGAGAATCAGTCTCCCAATGAAAATGACAAAAAGGACACAGTAACAGACACAAACCAACCAGATGTCACATCCAATGATATGGACACTGAAACTGACACAGGAAATGGAGCAGAGACCTTTAACCACGCCACAGGTAATACTATTGAGGGTTCAAATGAGGAAAACATTCAACAACAGACACATGTGTTAAGACAGCATGGTTGTTCCAATCTGAAAACTGGACAAACTGTTAAATACATGGACAGAGAAAGTGGTATTCCATATACAGCAACCGTCATTGGACGAGCAGGAAAAGACAAAGGAAAACACCAGAACTGGTCCAACTTGCAGTACTCTGAACCAGCTACACTTCCTGGTACAACAGGGTCAGCTGACCTGTCACTTGTAGATAATATCAGAATTGAATCAATGGAAAATCGAGAAAAACAGAATGACATTCAAAATGATGATGTACTTGAAACAAAGGATGTGTCATTTGACTCTAAACTAGATGAGCTCAGTAATTGGAGGAAAAATGGAGTGTTTGAGGAAGTCAAAGACATTGGCCAAAAGTGCGTCTCAACACGGTGGGTGTGTACCCTTAAAGAATCCTTAACTGGAATAGTGCCCAAAGCACGTCTAGTGGCTAGAGGTTTAGAGGAGCTGGCTACTAAACAACTCCCAAAAGACTCACCGACATGCGCCTCAGTCACTCAGATTGCTGCTGACAATGATCTGCCAGAAACAATGGAAACTTAATTCCATAGACATCAAATCTGGATTTTTGCAGGGAACAGAGCTGTCAAGGGACATTCACATCCGACCTCCGCCCGAAGCTAAAAGTGAAGGAACACTGTGGAAACTAAAGAGGTGTGTGTATGGCCTGGCAGATGGATCACTCTACTGGTACAACAAAGTCAAGGCAACAATGCTGAATACAGGTGGAAAAATGTCACAAGTGGATCCTGCAGTCTTCTATTGGCTTGATCAAGACTGCAATGTGACTGGAGTACTTGCCTGTCATGTTGATGACTTTATCTGGGGTGGCTCACAGACCTTTGCTTCAACTGTGATTCCACGCCTCAAAGCTGTTTTCTAGGTTGGCCGTGAGGAGCATGATCATTTTTGTTATGTTGGCATAGAGTTTATTACAGTTGATGGAAAAATACTGATTCAACAGGAGAGCTATATCAAGAACCTTCAACCTATCCACATGGATTCTTCAAGAGCCGTACAAAGGAATTCCCCTCTATGTGGAATTGAAGCTGGTCAATTGAGGTCAAAGATATGACACATTTTATGGACTGCGAGACAGAGTAGACCTGGTTTGATGGTTGCAACTTGGCATCTAACACAAAACACGCCACTGTACAAACCATTCATGAGGCAAACAAAGTTGTTCGTAAACTGAAATCACAACAAGTGACTTTAAAGTTTCAGCATGGTGGAAAAGATGACTCTTTGAAACTAGTTGTCTTCAGTGATGCTTCGCTAGGTTATCACTGGTGGGACAAAACGGCACTTCCTACCTGTAGTTTGTGTCACTGACAACTACTCATTAGTTGATGCTGTGAAGTCAACCAAGTCTGTCACAGAGAAAAGACTTTGAGATTAGCAGCATCAAGGAACTTATTCAAGCACAGAGAATCCAGCGGATTCTGTGGTCGACCACAAAGGAACAGCTTGCTGACTGTCTGACTAAAAAGGGAGCATCCGGTCTTGTGCTCCTACAGGCTCTCGCTCCTACAGGCTCTCAGTAATGGAAGGAAAATAGTAGCTTGAGTTTACAAATAACTGTCACACAACCCATTTGTAATGAGGAACTTGAATAATACTTGGACATTTAATTATGTTGTTGATGTTTTTTTTGTCTTTAAAGAAAAGGGGGAGATTGTTAAGTTCATGTTTTAAGTATCCCTATATTTCTGTTATTACGGGGCTATCACTCAGTCAAGAGTGCGCATGCGCAGGAAGTCTGGTGGTTGTTGGACCTAGCCTTGGAGTGTAATGGCTACCTTGTAGTGTGTTCATATAGTAGAGTAAACTTTGTTAAACTGGAACCTTGTCGTTGTGTCATTTCGAGTTAACAGTTTTCATAATGCATTAGAGATTGGTGTGACTGATTATATTATTATTGGTATTATTAATGTTGTCTCTCTCTCTCTAAATTAATCACCACAACACATCCCTGCTGCTACTTGATGAGGTCACTAGGTGTTGTGTTAAGGCTAGAGGTCGACCGATTAATCGGAATGGCCGATTTCAAGTTTTCATAACAATCGGATATCGGTATTTTTATACCGATTTTGCAGATGTTTTTCTATTATTTTTTTTACACCTTTATTTAACAAGTCAGTTAAGAACACATTCTTATTTTCAATGACGGCCTAGAAACGGTGGGTTAACTGCCTCGTTCAGGGGCAGAATGACAGATTTTCACCTTGTCAGCTCGGGGGATTCAATATTGCAACCTTCAGGTTAACTAGTCCAACGCAATAACGACCTGCCTGCCTCTCGTTGCACTCCACAAGGAGACTGCCTGTTACGCAAGGAATGCAGTAAGCCAAGGTAAGTTGCTAGCTAGCATTAAACTTATCTTATAAAAAACAATCAATCAATCATAACCACTAGTTAACTACACATGGTTGATGATATTACTAGATATTATCTAGCGTGTCCTGCGTTGCATATAATCTGACTGAGCATACAAGTATCTATGTATCTGACTTAGCGGTGGTAGGCAGAAGCAGGCGCGTAAACATTCATTCAAACAGCACTTTCGTGCGTTTTGCCAGCAACTCTTCGTTGTGCGTCAAGCATTGCGCTGTTTATGACTTCAAGCCTATCAACTCCCGAGATGAGGCTGGTGTAACCGAAGTGAAATGGCTGGCTAGTTAACGCGCGCTAATAGCGTTTCAAACATCACTCGCTCTGAGCCTTGGAGTGGTTGTTCCCCTTGCTCTGCATGGGTAACGCTGCTTCGATGGTGGCTGTTGTCGTTGTGTTCCTGGTTCAAGCCCAGGGAGGAGCGAGGAGAGGGACAGAAGCTATACTGCTACACTGGCAATACTAAAGTGCCTATAAGAACATCCAATAGTCAAAGGTTAATGAAATACAAATGGTATAGAGGGAAATAGTCCTATAATTCCTATAATAACTACAGCCTAAAACTTCTTACCTGGGAATATTGAAGACTCATGTTAAAAGGAACCACCAGCTTTCATATGTTCTCATGTTCTGAGCAAGGAACTTAAACGTTAGCTTTCTTACATGGCACATATTGCACTTTTACTTTCTTCTCCAACACTTTGTTTTTGCATTATTTAACACAAATTGAACATGTTTCATTATTTACTTGAGGCAAGATTGATTTTATTGATGTATTATATTAAGTTAAAATAAGTGTTCATTCAGTATTGTTGTAATTGTAATTATTACAAATACATTTTTTTTTTTTAAATTGGCCGATTAATCGGTATCGGCTTTTTTGGTCGTCCAATAATCGGTATCGGTATCTGCGTTGAAAAATCATAATCGGTCGACCTCTAGTTAAGGCTGCTACAATATCATTGAGTTACACAGCTACTTTAGCTGTACTTTAGCTACAGCTTTTAAATGTTATAAAACAGCATTCAACATGAGGCAGACAGATCTTACATTTCTCCAGTGTGTCAGCAAGCTCCTTCTGGTTCATTTTCCTCAGGACGTGCAGTGTGATCTTCAGAGCCCCCTCTCTGGCACTGCTCTCCTGCTTCTCATCTTCAGCATCCACCACTTCCTTATCCTGCTTCTGACTCTCAAAGCCTTCTGGGAGTTCTGGACTAAGAATCCTCTTGAACTTATTCAGCTCGTTCTTCACAAATGTCATAATATTCTCTTCAAGCATCTGGAATAAATTAAGTAAATGAGTTAAGCAAGAGAATAAATGTTTCTCATTAACACATTAATGAATGATTGACAGATCAACTTTACTTGAGGTAAACAAAAACAAATGTACATAACAGGACCACATACACTGAATATGGAGGCCAGGTCTGTTTGATGACTCTGGGAAGACTGACCACTGAGAATCTCTGACTCTGATCTCTCCTGTTGGTTTCTGTGGACAAAACATGAGATTACATCTCCTCATCCAGGGAGCACACACACACACACACACACACACACACACACACACACACACACACACACACACACACACACACACACACACACACACACACACACACACACACACACACACACACACACACACACACACACACACAGGGAGGGAATGTTGTGTTTGTTTAATATTGTTTTAGGACTATGAAAATGGACAAAATGATTAGCCTATGGATTATGAAAACAACAACAATAAATGTGAAAATGGGAGAGGAGAAATGACTAGAGACAGTGTTGTTTAACTCACTGACCATGACCCATGAGTTCTTCTTACCTTTGTTCAGTAGAAAAGTCTCCCTTTCTAAACTCTATAGGAAGCTCCATAGACTTGTCACTCTTCATGGACACACAGCTGGGTACAGGGGAGGCTGGTCTCTCCTGCTTGATTGGTCTTCAACACAACAGAGACAAACATTACATCTCTCATCTACTCTGAGTTTAGATGAGGAAACATAAGAAGAGTTTCATTCCTAAATGCTATATATCCATTTTCAGAAATGTTGGTAAATGAGCTTTTATTGTTTAAAGAAATTATTAAAGAGATTGGTGTGTTTGTTCACTATCTAATCATGGAAAATGGTTGTTCAATGACAGACATGTATTTGTTTAAAATCCATCACTTGATGGTTTAATTTCAGACAGTCAAATGTTTTTTTTGCGCAATGCTATAGATCTACCACACTCTCAGAGAAATCAGTAGTACTGTTAGGTTTTACACAGTAATAATATATATCTGCCTCACTCTCAGTGAAATCAGTAGTACTGCTAGGTTTTACACAGTAATGATATATATCTGCCTCACTCTCAGAGAAATCAGTAGTACTGCTAGGTTTTACACAGTAATACTATATATCAGCCTCACTCTCAGAGAAATCAGTAGTACTGCTAGGTTTTACACAGTAATACTATATATCAGCCTCACTCTCAGAGAAATCAGTAGTACTGCTAGGTTTTACACAGTAATAATATATATCTGCCTCATTCTCAGAGAAATCAGTAGTACTGCTAGGTTTTACACAGTAATAATATATATCTGACTCACTCTCAGAGAAATCAGTAGTACTGCTAGGTTTTACACAGTAATACTATATATCAGCCTCACTCTCAGAGAAATCAGTAGTACTGCTAGGTTTTACACAGTAATACTATATATCAGCCTCACTCTCAGAGAAATCAGTAGTACTGCTAGGTTTTACACAGTAATAATATATATCTGCCTCACTCTCAGAGAAATCAGTAGTACTGCTAGGTTTTATACAGTAATAATATATATCTGCCTCACTCTCAGAGAAATCAGTAGTACTGCTAGGTTTTACACAGTAATAATATATATCTGCCTCACTCTCAGAGAAATCAGTAGTACTGCTAGGTTTTACACAGTAATAATATATATCTGACTCACTCTCAGAGAAATCAGTAGTACTGCTAGGTTTTACACAGTAATAATATATATCTGCCTCACTCTCAGAGAAATCAGTAGTACTGCTAGGTTTTACACAGTAATAATATATATCTGCCTCACTCTCAGAGAAATCAGTAGTACTGCTAGGTTTTACACAGTAATAATATATATCTGCCTCACTCTCAGAGAAATCAGTAGTACTGCTAGGTTTTACACAGTAATAATATATATCTGCCTCACTCTCAGAGAAATCAGTAGTACTGCTAGGTTTTACACAGTAATAATATATATCTGCCTCACTCTCAGAGAAATCAGTAGTACTGCTAGGTTTTACACAGTAATAATATATATCTGCCTCACTCTCAGAGAAATCAGTAGTACTGCTAGGTTTTATACAGTAATAATATATATCTGCCTCACTCTCAGAGAAATCAGTAGTACTGCTAGGTTTTACACAGTAATAATATATATCTGCCTCACTCTCAGAGAAATCAGTAGTACTGCTAGGTTTTACACAGTAATAATATATATCTGCCTCACTCTCAGAGAAATCAGTAGTACTGCTAGGTTTTACACAGTAATAATATATATCTGTCTCACTCTCAGAGAAATCAGTAGTACTGCTGGGTTTTACACAGTAATAATATATATCTGCCTCACTCTCAGAGAAATCAGTAGTACTGCTAGGTTTTACACAGTAATAATATATATCTGCCTCACTCTCAGAGAAATCAGTAGTACTGCTAGGTTTTACACAGTAATAATATATATCTGCCTCACTCTCAGAGAAATCAGTAGTACTGCTAGGTTTTACACAGTAATAATATATATCTGCCTCACTCTCAGAGAAATCAGTAGTACTGCTAGGTTTTACACAGTAATAATATATATCTGCATCATTCTCAGAGAAATCAGTAGTACTGCTAGGTTTTACACAGTAATAATATATATCTGCCTCCCTCTCAGAGAAATCAGTAGTACTGCTAGGTTTTACACAGTAATAATATATATCTGCCTCACTCTCAGAGAAATCAGTAGTACTGCTAGGTTTTACACAGTAATAATATATATCTGCCTCACTCTCAGAGAAATCAGTAGTACTGCTAGGTTTTACACAGTAATAATATATATCTGCCTCACTCTCAGAGAAATCAGTAGTACTGCTAGGTTTTACACAGTAATAATATATATCTGCCTCACTCTCAGAGAAATCAGTAGTACTGCTAGGTTTTACACAGTAATAATATATATCTGCCTCACTCTCAGAGAAATCAGTAGTACTGCTAGGTTTTACACAGTAATAATATATATCTGCCTCACTCTCAGAGAAATCAGTAGTACTGCTAGGTTTTACACAGTAATAATATATATCTGTCTCACTCTCAGAGAAATCAGTAGTACTGCTAGGTTTTACACAGTAATAATATATATCTGCATCATTCTCAGAGAAATCAGTAGTACTGCTAGGTTTTACACAGTAATAATATATATCTGCCTCACTCTCAGAGAAATCAGTAGTACTGCTAGGTTTTACACAGTAATAATATATATCTGTCTCACTCTCAGAGAAATCAGTAGTACTGCTAGGTTTTACACAGTAATAATATATATCTGCCTCATTCTCAGAGGAATCAGTAGTACTGCTAGGTTTTACACAGTAATAATATATATCTGCCTCACTCTCAGAGAAATCAGTAGTACTGCTAGGTTTTACACAGTAATAATATATATCTGCCTCACTCTCAGAGAAATCAGTAGTACTGCTAGGTTTTACACAGTAATAATATATATCTGCCTCACTCTCAGAGAAATCAGTAGTACTGCTAGGTTTTACACAGTAATAATATATATCTGCCTCACTCTCAGAGAAATCAGTAGTACTGCTAGGTTTTACACAGTAATAATATATATCTGCCTCACTCTCAGAGAAATCGGTAGTACTGCTAGGTTTTACACAGTAATAATATATATCTGCCTCACTCTCAGAGAAATCAGTAGTACTGCTAGGTTTTACACAGTAATAATATATATCTGCCTCACTCTCAGAGAAATCGGTAGTACTGCTAGGTTTTACACAGTAATAATATATATCTGCCTCACTCTCAGAGAAATCAGTAGTACTGCTAGGTTTTACACAGTAATAATATATATCTGCCTCACTCTCAGAGAAATCAGTCGTACTGCTAGGTTTTACACAGTAATAATATATATCTGCCTCACTCTCAGAGAAATCAGTAGTACTGCTAGGTTTTACACAGTAATAATATATATCTGCCTCACTCTCAGAGAAATCAGTAGAACTGCTAGGTTTTACACAGTAGTAATATATATCTGCCTCACTCTCAGAGAAATCAGTAGTACTGCTAGGTTTAACACAGTAATAATATATATCTGCCTCACTCTCAGAGAAATCAGTAGAACTGCTAGGTTTTACACAGTAGTAATATATATCTGCCTCACTCAGTGAAATGTGACCGACCACCTCAATTCGGGTCTTATGTAGCAAGATTTGAAATGGTGTTTTTTTACATTGGATAAAAGTAGAGACTCAGAGCTAGAAAATGGCATATCACACTACAGTCGAGGAACAAAGGGAAAGTAATTCTGCTTTGTACATTGATTGATAAACTTGTAACCTCACTTTTGAGAAAATGAACGTTTTAAATGTTTTGGTTCCTACTGGAAAGCTCTTCTTTGTCTACAGGGCTGTTACTTTGGCAGATAATGTCACCCATCTAAATAAATAGTTTTAATGATATATATATAATGTTAACTAAATGTATGGTGTTTTTGGTTTATGTCAGTTTCATTGTTTGTTATGCTATAAATGGTTATTTATGGTGGTAAAATGAACTAGAACATATTTTGCAATTCTGAGTAATTACTACTTTAGTAAGGAATTACACATTATTCAGTACTACTGCAGTTGCTACATAATTCCAATAGATGGCAGCATAAGACCACTAATGACATTTCAGAAGATTAGTTTAGTTTTCTCCCAGGACACACCACCACTCCCCCTCACAGGAAAACTCCTGTGTGCTTCTTTCTGTCCCTTTCCACACTGCTAACGCAAGAGGAAGGACTGAAAAAGCATTTAACAGATTACTGTGAAGTAATATAATGATGATTAATGTATATTATTACCTGTTTTTATGCTCATGTTTTGAAATTATACTTCATTAATATAACGATTATTGCGTATTTTCCAGGTACATTCATTGTCAAATGTATTATTAACCAGCATCCACCCACTCTGCCTTGAATCTATTCAACCCTGCCAAGAAATCTGCTCCTTCTACTCTCTGTTCTGAACGTACTAGATGACCAGTTCTCTTAGCCTTTAGCCGTACCCTTATCCTACTCCTCCTCTGTTCCTCTGGTGATGTAGAGGTGAATCCAGGCCCTGCAGTGCCTAGCTCCACTCCTATTCCCCAGGCGCTCTCTTTTGATGACTTCTGTAACCGTAATAGCCTTGGTTTCATGCATGTTAACATTAGAAGCCTCCTCCCTAAGTTTGTTTTGTTCACTGCTTTAGCACACTCTGCCAACCCTGATGTCCTAGCCATGTCTGAATCCTGGCTTAGGAAGACCACCAAAAATTCTGAAATCTCCATTCCTAACTACAACATTTTCAGACAAGATAGAACGGCCAAAGGGGGCGGTGTTGCAATCTACTGCAAAGATAGCTTGCAGAGTTCTGTCCTACTATCCAGGTCTGTACCCAAACAATTTGAACTTCTACTTTTAAAAATCCACCTCTCTAAAAACAAGTCTCTCACCGTTGCCGCCTGCTATAGACCACCCTCTGCCCCCAGCTGTGCTCTGGACACCATATGTGAACTGATTGCCCCCCATCTATCTTCAGAGCTCGTGCTGCTAAGCGACCTAAACTGGAACATGCTTAACACCCCAGCCATCCTACAATCTAAGCTTGATGCCCTCAATCTCACACAAATTATCAATGAACCTACCAGGTACCACCCCAAAGCCATAAACACGGGCACGCTCATAGATATCATCCTAACCAACTTGCCCTCTAAATACATCTCTGCTGTTTTCAACCAAGATCTCAGCGATCACTGCCTCATTGCCTGCATCCGTAATGGGTCAGCGGTCAAACGACCTCCACTCATCACTATCAAACGCTCCCTGAAACACTTCAGCGAGCAGGCCTTTCTAATCGACCTGGCCGGGGTATCCTGGAAGGATATTGATCTCATCCCGTCAGTAGAGGATGCCTGGTTGTTTTTTAAGAATGCCTTCCTCACCATCTTAAATAAGCATGCCCCATTCAAGAAATTTAGAACCAGGAACAGATATAGCCCTTGGTTCTCTCCTGACCTGTGTGCCCTTAACCAACAGAAAAACATCCTATGGCGTTCTGCATTAGCATCGAACAGCCCCCGTGATATGCAACTTTTCAGGGAAGCTAGAAACAATATACACAGGCAGTTAGAAAAGCCAAGGCTAGCTTTATCAAGCAGAAATTTGCTTCCTGCAACACAAATTCAAAAAAGTTCTGGGACACTGTAAAGTCCATGGAGAATAAGAACACCTCCTCCCAGCTGCCCAATGCACTGAAGATAGGAAACACTGTCACCACCGATAAATCCACAATAATTGAGAATTTCAATAAGCATTATTCTACGGCTGGCCATGCTTTCCACCTGGCTACCCCTACCCCGGTCAACAGCCATGCAGTCCCCACAGCAACTCTCCCAAGCCTCCCCATTTCTCCTTCTCTCAAATCCAGTCAGCTGATGTTCTGAAAGAGCTGCAAAATCTGGACCCCTACAAATCAGCCGGGCTAGATAATCTGGACCCTTTCTTTCTAAAATTATCTGCCCGAAATTGTTGCAACCCCTATTACCAGCCTGTTCAACCTCTCTTTCGTATCGTCTGAGATTCCCATAGATTGGAAAGCTGCCTCTTCAAAGGGGGAGACACTCTAGACCCAAACTGCTACAGACCTATATCCATCCTACCCTGTCTTTCTAAGGTCTTCGAAAGCCAAGTTAACAAACAGATTACCGACTATTTCGAATCCCACCGTACCTTCTCCGCTATGCAATCTGGTTTCAGAGCTGCCTTAGGAAGTGCATGATGACCAATATCCCACTGTATCTTCAATAGGGGCTGAGTTGAAAAACGACCAACCTCAGATTTCCCACTTCCTGGTTGGATTTTTTCTCAGGTTTTTAACTGCCATATGAGTTCTGTTATACTCACAGACATCGTTCAAACAGTTTTAGAACTTCAGAGTGTCTATCCAATACTACTAATAATATGCATATATTAGCCTCTGGGACTGAGTAGGAGGCAGTTTACTCTATTCTATTACTCTATTACTCTATTCATCCAAAAGTGAAAATGCTGCCCCCTACCCCAAACAGGTTTTAAGAGTAGGCAAAGTGGTCGTTTCATGTGAAAACTCTATCAAATGTCTTACATTGCAACGGGTACAGTAAGGGTGGGGAACCCCTGCAGTACCTCCACAGACCCCGGATTGAGAACCCCTACAGTACCTCCACAGACCCCGGATTGAGAACCCCTGCAGTACCTCCACAGACCCCGGATTGAGAACCCCTGCAGTACCTCCACAAACCCAGGACTGAGAACCCCTGCAGTACCTCCACAGACCCCGGATTGAGAACCCCTGCAGTACCTCCACAGACCCCGGATTGAGAACCCCTGCAGTACCTCCACAGACCCCGGATTGAGAACCCCTGCAGTACCTCCACAGACCCTGGATTGAGAACCCCTGATTTAGCAGATGCTCTTATCCAGAGCGATTTACAATAAGTGCATTCATCTTAAGATAGCTATTTATTTTGGAAATAAACATAATAAATTCTTCATAAAATTGTCATCTTACCTCTTAGCTTTGGTGTCATGTCCCCCAGACAGATGCATTTTAGAGGCAGGGCCCCCCTCCTCTCTCTCCCCAGAGAGACTCATTTTAGAGCACTGTCCCCTAAACAGAGATCCAGCATGTTGGTTGTGGTTAACACATTGATAACTAATTATTGATTGTCAATTGTTCTCATTCATTCAGTATCTCGTTGAGAAATAAAACATTTCCTAACAGACATATAGAAACAGTCAGATGATTTAATGCATCACATGAACATGTAGTTTTTCATGTTCTCCATGGTAACTGTCAATAATAATAATAAGTCACTGTTTGTTAAGGTAGTTATAGACAGTACAGCAACACAAGGCCATGTCTCACAATTATTTGTGTAATTTAAAAGTAGGCTATTTATTGTCTTTCAATCTGTTATTTTCTAAATGTATCTGAGAATATAATCAGAAGGGCTGAAATGGACATGATTGATCTGAGGGGAAATCTTTGATCCATTCAGAAAGGTTTTATGCATCAAGTAAGAGATTTTATATTATGTAAAGTAGACTAGGTTATAATGTATAGTAGTGGTTGTTAGTGATATGTAGATGTTATATTATGTAAAGTAGACTAGGTTATAATGTATAGTAGTGGGTTGTTAGTGATATGTAGATGTTATATTATGTAAAGTAGACTAGGTTATAATGTATAGTAGTGGGTTGTTAGTGATATGCAGATGTTATATTATGTAAAGTAGAATAGGTTATAATGTATAGTAGCAGTTTGTTAGTGATATGCAGATCAAGGTCTATACCTCAGCTATAGCCTACATATCATAGATGACCAGTCTAAACCTGTTCAGATCAGTTCACATAATGTTATAGTCCTACCAGTAGCAGGACAGAGAATGTACTGTATATAACCTACATATCATAGATGACCAGTCTAAACCTGTTCAGGTCAGTTCACATAATGTTATAGTCCTACCAGTAGCAGGACAGAGAATGTAGCCTATATATACAAAAGTATGTGGACACCCCTTCAAATGAGTGGATTCGGCTATTTCAGCCACACCCGTTGCTGACAGGTGTATAAAATCGAGCAGACAGCCGTGCAATCTCCATAGACAAACATTGGCAGTAGAATGACCAGTTACTGAAGAGGTCAGTGACTTTCAATGTGGCACTGTCATAGGATGCCACCTTTCCAACAAAGTCAGTTCTTCAAATTCCTGCTAGAGCTGCCCCAGTCAACTGTAAGTGCTGTTATTGTGAAGTGGAAACATCTAGGAGCAACAACGGCTCAACCGTGAAGTGGTAGGCCACACAAGCTCACAGAACGGGCCCGCCGAGTGCGGAAGCGCATAAAAATGGTCTGTCCTCGGTTGCAACACTCACTACCAAGATCCAAACTGCAAAATAACTGTTCGTCAGGAGCTTCATGAAATGGGTTTCTGGCCTCTTTCTTTTGATTATTTAATTCTCTACATCATGTTATTTCAAGTTCTCCCTTTGGAGCGCAACATCACATTGTTAAATAATAATCCTAAATTGGGCATGGCTATAAATTGGGCAATTGAAGGCATCTAGGGTGTAATATGTGTTCGATGAAAATTAACATTGTTGCAACGTTGTAGGCAACATTATTGGCAAGGGACTTGATGCCTACTATGCCAAAGATATTTAGAGTTGTTAAACGGGTGTGAAGAGTGTGTTGATATAACGGTAATATTGTCAAAAATCTGCTTGTAACAACGATCAGAATTGGTAAAAAAAAAATGGCATTCCGTTATATTAGTCAATAATTAAGAGTAGGCAAAGTGGTCGTGTCGTGAAAATTCTTTCAAATGTCTTACATTGCAACGAGTACAGTCAGGGTGCCGTGGAACCCCTGCAGTACCTCCACAGACCCCGGATTGAGAACCCCTGCAGTACCTCCACAGACCCCGGACTGAGAACCCCTGCAGTACCTCCACAGACCCCAGATTGAGAACCCCTGCAGTACCTCCACAGACCCCGGACTGAGAACCCCTGCAGTACCTCCACAGACCCCGGATTGAGAACCCCTGCAGTACCTCCACAGACCCCGGACTGAGAACCCCTGCAGTACCTCCACAGACCCCAGATTGAGAACCCCTGCAGTACCTCCACAGACCACGGACTGAGAGCCCCTGCAGTACCTCCACAGACCCCAGATTGAGAACCCCTGCAGTACCTCCACAGACCCCGGACTGAGAACCCCTGCAGTACCTCCACAGACCCCGGATTGAGAACCCCTGCAGTACCTCCACAGACCCCGGATTGAGAACCCCTAATTTAGCAGATGCTCTTATCCAGAGAGATTTACAGTAAGTGCATTCGGCTCATCAGGCAATGCAAAACGCATTTTACACCATTCCATTGGTCTGTAAAATGAATGTCCATTCAACCGTATCACCGGGCCATGCAAAACGAACATCCCCACTGTAGCATGGCACTCTTACATTATCATAGCTAAACATATAATTTACTGGAAACCAGGTTTAGTTGTGTTTTTTCCATCACTGTCGGACTTTAAAAATTGTAAACAGGCCTACAAACCCAAAAGGTTTTAATTTGAGAATGTTCATTTGTATGCCTCAAATATTAAACTGTCTTAAAATATTTGATGATTAGTTGAATCAGGTGTGTAAGTGCTGGTAAGAACAAAAGGATTGAGAAACCCTGAGATAAACATAAAACCATATAATTGAAAAGCTCCTCCACCATCTTTACCAGACGTTTTACTGATCACCCACGTGGGACTACTGATTAGTTTACACTTTGAAACTGCTGTCTGTCAGCAACTCAGCTCAAGTAGCAGTTCTACTAACTAGTAATATCTCATTCCAGGTATTCATTCTCTTACTCTGTCCTTTAGAATAAATTATTGTTCAAAGATACTTACTTTATCTGTTAGTTCTCTCCATATTGCGTTTTTAGCTCTGTCCTCAAAATGGATCCTTTCCAAAAGAACAGCTTTACTTTCTGTTTCAGCTCAGCCGTCTCCCCACCCTGATAATAAAGTGTTTTATTGGTATCTTCCACTAGATGGCAGTAAACACCTGCTGTAACTAGACTTTACAACTATGTGTTCAGTTCATACAAGCAGTGCCCCAGAAGAGGGTGCTGATCTAGGATCAGGTCCCCCCTCTCCATGTAATCTGATTCATTATGATCTAGGATCAGGTCTCCCCTATCCTTGTAAACTGATTCATTATGATCTAGGATCAGGTCCCCCTCTCCATGTAATCTGATTCTTTATGATCTAGGATCAGGTCCTCTCTCTCTCCATGTAATATGGTTCATTATGATCTAGGTTCAGGTCCTCCCTCTGCATGTAATCTGATTCATTAAGATCTAGGAACAAGTCCCTCCTCTCCATGTAATCTGGTTCATTATGATCTAGGATCAGGTACCCCTCTCCATGTAATCTGATTCATTATGATCTAGGATTAGGTCCTCCTCTCCATGTAATCTGATTCATTATGATCTGGGATCAGGCCCCTCCTCTCCATGTAATCTGGTTCATTATGATCTAGGATCAGGTCCCCCTCTCCATATTATCTGATTCATTATAATCTAGGATCAGGTCCCCCCTCTCCATGTAATCTGATTCATTATGATCTAGGATCAGGTCCTCCTCTCCATGTAATCTGATTCATTATGATCTAAAAGGCTAAACTGATCCTAGATCAGCTCTCCTACTCTTTATGAATACTGTCACAGGTGACTCCTCAAGATGAGGCTCATGATTTATAAAAGTTATATTCTTTAAAAGATCCTTTGGGGGATTTTTGAGATCAGGTCCCTTCTCTCCATGTAATCTGATTCATTATGATCTAGGATCAGGTCTCCCCTCTCCTTGTAATCTGATTCATTATGATCTAGGATCAGGTCCCCCTCTCCATGTAATCTGATTCATTATGATCTAGGATCAGGTCCCCCTATCCATGTAAACTGATTCATTATGATCTAGGATCAGGTCCCCCTCTCCATGTAATCTGATTCTTTATGATCTAGGATCAGGTCCTCTCTCTCTCCATGTAATATGGTTCATTATGATCTAGGTTCAGGTCCTCCCTCTGCATGTAATCTGATTCATTAAGATCTAGGAACAAGTCCCTCCTCTCCATGTAATCTGGTTCATTATGATCTAGGATCAGGTACCCCTCTCCATGTAATCTGATTCATTATGATCTAGGATTAGGTCCTCCTCTCCATGTAATCTGATTCATTATGATCTAGGATCAGGCCCCTCCTCTCCATGTAATCTGGTTCATTATGATCTAGGATCAGGTCCCCCTCTCCATGTTATCTGATTCATTATGATCTAGGATCAGGTCCCCCCTCTCCATGTAATCTGATTCATTATGATCTAGGATCAGGTCCTCCTCTCCATGTAATCTGATTCATTATGATCTAAAAGGCTAAACTGATCCTAGATCAGCTCTCCTACTCTTTATGAATACTGTCACAGGTGACTCCTCAAGATGAGGCTCATGATTTATAAAAGTTATATTCTTTAAAAGATCCTTTGGGGGATTTTTGAGATCAGGTCCCCCTGTCCATGTAATCTGATTCATTATGATCTAGGATCAGGTCTCCCCTCTCCTTGTAATCTGATTCATTATGATCTAGGATCAGGTCCCCCTCTCCATGTAATCTGATTCATTATGATCTAGGATCAGGTCCCCCTATCCATGTAATCTGATTCATTATGATCTAGGATCAGGTCTCCCTCGCCATGTAATCTGATTCATTATGATCTTGGATCAGGTCCCCCCTCTCCATGTAATCTGATTCATTATGATCTAGGATCAGGTCTCCCTCTCCATGTAATCTGATTCATTATGATCTACGATCAGGTCCCCCCTCTCCATGTAATCTGATTCATTATGATCTAGGACCATGTCCCCCTCTCCATGTAATCTGATTCATTATGATCTAGGATCAGGTCCCCCTCTCCATGTAATCTGATTCATTATGATCTAGGATCAGGTCCCCCCTGTCCATGTAATCTGATTCATTATGATCTAGGATCAGGTCCCCCCTCTCCATGTAATCTGATTCATTATGATTTAGGATCAGGTCCCCCTCTCCATGTAATCTGATTCATTATGATTGTTTTGTCTCATGTCTCTTTATATTCATGTAGCCTGGGGGCCATGTAATCTGATTCATTATGATTGTTTTGTCTCATGTCTCTTTATATTCATGTAGCCTGGGGGCCATGTAATCTGATTCATTATGATTGTTTTGTCTCATGTCTCTTTATATTCATGTAGCCTGGGGGCCATGTAATCTGATTCATTATGATTGTTTTGTCTCATGTCTCTTTATATTCATGTAGCCTGGGGGCCATGTAATCTGATTCATTATGATTGTTTTGTATCATGTCTCTTTATATTCATGTAGCCTGGGGGCCATGTAATCTGATTCATTATGATTGTTTTGTCTCATGTCTCTTTATATTCATGTAGCCTGGGGGCCATGTAATCTGATTACATTCCTCAAATACTGCAGAGTTGTTAAGCAAGTCCCTGAGATCGTCCTGTTCAACCACATTTATTAGTTTATTTGTCAGATGAAACCTGAGGGGATCACTGTAGTGTCATAATGCATCAACAATGGTTCTGAGGTCCTCAACAATGTTATTCTGTACCGTAGCTGGGATGCAGTGTTCTTTCCTGATTTTATAAATAAAAAGACAGATATTGTTTTAGAGACCTTCAATTAGCTGCTCAGTGTTGATCTCTGTGGCTTTGAACATATTCAGCCTCTGGCAGACTCTCTACATCGCTCATGTCATCTTCAATGGGATCAGTCCCAGTCTCAAATTCATCATGAGGGCAATTCTCATCTAAGTTTTCTCTGAAAAGCTCTCTGTGGTTTTGGTAGATGTGTGACCGATAGACGCTGAAACATCTATTTGTTTTCCCACACCCATTAACTCCACAGGTAATTAGAACATGTGGTTCATGCTGGTGATAGAGGACAATATGTGTGAGTCGTCTGGACACAGAGAAAGTTTGCTCGTTGCAAAGTGGACAATTGAATAGAGTTGGCATTCTTCAGAAAGATTGTGAACCTTGGAATGATGGGATGGAATCATGGAGATCATTGGTACTCAGCCACTTGCTGACATCATCAAGGGACCAGTCTTCCACAGCCACACTCTAATTCAAGTTGACAATAAAAGCAAAAGTGAAATGTATTAGTGTTGAGGCTAAAACAAGACATTAATTATTATTTGACCCTGCTGGTCATCTATAAACATTAGAACATCTTGGCCATGTTCTGTTATAATCTCATCCCGACAACAGCCAGAAGAGGACTGGCCACCCCTCATAGCCTGGTTCCTCTCTAGGTTTCTTCCTAGGTTCTGGCCTTTCTAGGGAGTTGTTCCTAGCCACCGTGCTTCTACACCTGCATTGCTTGCTGTTTGGGGTTTTAGGCTGGGTTTCTGTACAGCACTTTCTGATATCCGCTGATGTAAGAAGGGCTTTATAAATACATTTGATTGATTGATTGATCCCAGTCTTTCCAGACAACCACCTTTTCTCCTAATTAGTATTTATGGTTGTTCCATAACGAACCAGAGATTGTCAGGAAAGGTGAAGATGTCTGTCTCTTATTTATCTGACTCCATATTTCTTAGTTTGGGACATTATGGGATTCTGCAGTCCCACATTTAAGTGTTGACTCAGATAATATGATGCTCCAAATGGGGCATTAAGTTCTTCTTCCATGTCGACCCAAATTGTCCTATTAGAGTTGTCAATAAAGAGCCTATCAGGGCAGTTATAAAGTCTTCTTGATATAATTGTCCTATTAGAGTTGTCAATAAAGAGCCTATCAGGGCAGTTATAAAGTCTTCTTGATATAATTGTCCTCATAGTTGTCAATAAAGAGCCTATCAGGGCAGATATAAAGACTTCTTGATATAATTACATGTTAGGAACTTTAATCCTCCCTTCTAAGTCTTTGCATGTATTCTAGCTTGGTTCATCCTGGCCCTTTTAATAGTCCAAATTAATCATTTTGTCTATAGATCATATTCTTTGTTGTTTCATTAGTTAAAACCTGCATTTCAGGAAGGGATCCAGTCTAAATCACTAGAAATGAGCATTTTATAGCTGATATTATTCATTTCTATCCCCCCAGCAGGGATTTTTTGCATGTTTCAGTGTGAAAAAAGTGTCCCCTTTTTGGGCCCTCACCAGTAGGCAACCCTGTTGTCATGGTCACCAGTTAGCATCACTGTTGTCATGGTCACCAGTTAGCATTCATGTTGTCATGGTCACCAGTTAGCATCCCTGTTTATGGATTATAAAAAAATAAAAAAATCTATTAAAATTTTTGTAAAATATTTTATTTATTTATTCATAATACAAAAATCTACTTACATTGCTGCATCAAACATGTCTAGCAAACCAAACACAGGTATTAACAATCCTCAAACATACAAAAATATCAATACAAATAAAATAATTTAAAAAATAAACAAATTAAGTGCAATTATATTCACTCTGAAAATATCTTATTATAATGATTCATGAAGATGTTATTCTTGTTGTTGTTCACTAGGGTTAGTGTTTTAATAAGATAATTACATTCAATCAGGAAAAATTTGTAATTTTGGTATAGAATTTTGGAATCTTTGTTTGTGTATAAAGTATTTGGCAACAAGAATAAAAAAATTAACAATCATTTCAGTGGTTTTGTTATCATTGCAATAGTAACATATTAAAAATATAGCAAGTGTTCATAATGGTAAATAAGTACTTTGCAAGGTTTTCCCAAAATTCTGACACAAATTTACATTCAAAGAACAAGTGAGACAGATTCTCACCTTCTTTTCCACAGAAAACGCAGATATCATCATTAGCCAAGCCGAGATGTATGATTCTTCATCCAGAGTACGAAGCACCACTGTATCATCTAAAACCTTCAGAGAGATCCCTTAAAACTGCAGTAGAAATTCTCCACAGCTGTTATGGTAGCTAGGTCATTTAGCAAGACATGGACGAATCCAACACATAGCGTTTCTACTGAGGTGACTGACTGTCATGTTGCTAGTTCTAATGACGCTATTAAAACAAGAATAGTTATTCGTAATTGCTCTGGGAGCTAGTTATTGCAGAGCCCAGCTACACATCCTGCTTGCTGGGCTCATTATGGACAGCCAATGAGCAGTTCAGGTGAAAAAGTCATCCAGATCTGATCCCTAAAGCGTACATGCTACTAGGAAACTGTAGCAACCTGCCGGCCTGGACAATCCTCCATGGCACTAATGCTACACGCGCAGTATGGTATGCTAACATCCCACAACAATTACCCAATTTAATTACTTGCCTAAACTTCCAATCATACATATTTTCTAATATCAACCACGGTTTCTGCACTTAAGGCAGACTTGCTATTAGAACAAGATGGAATTAGGAAAACTCTAAAGCTCGTTAAACGTAGGCTAAAATTAACCTTACCTGGCTGTCGTCAGCCATTATGTGTAGTCCGTTGACTAAGGGTCTGCGCCTGTAATACTGTAGCTGTTCTGATAGGCTACTGCAGCTGTTCTGATAGGCTACTGCAGCTGTTCTGATAGGCTACTGCAGCTGTTCTGATAGGCTACTGCAGCTGTTCTGATAGGCTACTGCAGCTGTTCTGATAGGCTACTGCAGCTGTTCTGATAGGCTACTGCAGCTGTTCTGATAGGCAACTGTAGCTGTTCTGATAGGCTACTGCAGCTGTTCTGATAGGCTACTGCAGCTGTTCTGATAGGCTACTGCAGCTGTTCTGATAGGCTACTGCAACTGTTCTGATAGGCTACTGTAGCTGTTCTGATAGGCTACTGCAGCTGTTCTGATAGGCTACTGTAGCTGTTCTGATAGGCTACTGTAGCTGTTCTGATAGGCTACTGCAGCTGTTCTGATAGGCTACTGCAGCTGTTCTGATAGGCTACTGCAGCTGTTCTGATAGGCTACTGTAGCTGTTCTGATAGGCTACTGCAGCTGTTCTGATAGGCTACTGCAGCTGTTCTGATAGGCTACTGCAGCTGTTCTAATAGGCTACCTCTGCTGTTCTGATAGGCTACTGCAGCTGTTCTGATAGGCTACTGTAGCTGTTCTGATAGGCTACTGCAGCTGTTCTGATAGGCTACTGCAGCTGTTCTGATAGGCTACTGCAGCTGTTCTGATAGGCTACTGTAGCTGCTCTGTAACTGTTAAACTAATCTAATCTAATCTATCCGTTGAAAACCCGTCAGTGAACCGTCCTCAAACACAATGAACTGATGTCAATATGGAAATTAACCTTCACACAAATATATCAAATACATGACGTCAGATATGCCTAGAGGTATTGTTGACTTAATCAGAATACAGGATGGAGGCCAAGATGGCGTCGCTGTGAGAGTGAGTGTTTTCTCGCTCTTCAAAGCAATATTGAGGGTTAGGTGGTTAACAGTCAAATATTGGCTATTAATATTGAAAGAAACTAACTATAACTTTTTTTATGGACATGGGATAAGTTTAGAGTTAGTTTTTGTCAAGTTGAATGGGAAGAACACGACAGAAAGACAAAAGTAGACGAAATATCCAAGTCTCGCAGAAGACGGCTGACATGCTAGCTAGCCACAACGAGAACCAGAGCAGCATGGATACACAAGAAGCCGCGAACTCAAGCAAGAGAAAGAACAAAACTGACCAGGATGAAATCCTTGCAACCTCTTTACCTCAGACCCCAAGTAAAAATCCACCGGTGAAAAAAGTTAAAGAAAACATTTCCATGTCGGAACTTTTCCCTGCAATCCAGTCCCTGTCTACTAAACAAGACGCCACGCTCTCCAAAGTGTCCCTCGTAGAGCGGGCTACAGAAGAAACATCAAAGACGATCGATAATTTGTCAGAAACTGTCAATCAACTACACAAAAGTGGGAGCAAGAACAAGGATAAGATAACGTTCCTAGAGAATGAGCTGAAGAAAATGCAATCCCAAAATAATGAGCTGTGTGAGAATGTAGCTGAACTTCAAAGGTACTCTCGCAGGTGGAATCTGAAAATCCAAGGTGTATAAGAGGTAGAGGGAGAGGATATTAGAGAAGTAGTCATTAATATCCTGGGAAAAGTGGCACCATGCATCAAAGACAGGCTAAGAGACGTGATTGATGTGGTACATCGACTTGGGAAACGAAGATCTGATGGACCCCCTCGCAATATCACCTTGCGCTTAACTATGCGCCATTACAGGGACATCATATGGAAAATGGCCAAGGGGAACAAGTTTCTGGACCAGAAGAAACTCCGCATCAAAGAAGCTCTGAAACCGCAGGTTCAGGCTGCCAGATAGAAACTGGCCGCTGATACAGAAGGCGCGACAAGAGGGAAAGAAGGCGGGGTTCAAGGGCCCACACGCGTTTATCGAAGGAATAATGATTACTGGGTAACTCTGTTGACATTAACCAAATTGGAACTGTGAGTACTACCATGAGTACAGTTAATGTACTGCCAATTATACATGTACCGTTCGAACTACAACTGATGAACACTTGCCAAGAAAAGGAAGTAAATAGATTTGTTATTCTGTTAACCACCGCTACCTCAGCTGAGCGTAGTTTTCCGTCGGAGTAATCCTCTCAAGGTTCACTGTTTGTTTTATTGTTCACGTTAATACTTGTTATCTAATTTGTGTTCTTTCTTTTTTAATGCAGGAGTTCATTTTAAATTCACTCAATATCGTTAGTCTGAATGCTAGGGGTTTGAGAAATCCTACAAAAAGGAAAGCTTTATTTTTATACTGTGAACGCAGTAACACAGATTTTGTCCTTCTTCAGGAAACTCATTCGGGTGAAAGTGATTTGAAATTTTGGAAAGCACAATGGGGAGATATGGCCTATTTCAGTCATGGATCAAATCACTCTGCTGGTGTTTTGACACTTATTCACAAGTTTAAAGGTGACATTCTAGAATCCACATCTTCACAAGACGGCAGATGGGTCATAGTAACTGTTAAACTTGACAATGCTATTTTCATCATCTGTAATGTATACGGACATAACTCACATGCTCCTAATAAGACCCTTTTTACCCAATTTACCAGGAAAGTACAGGATTTAAGCAACAAATACTCAGAGGCTTTTCTAATTATTTCAGGAGATTTTAATGTAACACCTGATGCATCTGCTGATCGTTTTCCTCCTAGAACGAGTCAAAACCCTCAAAATAGTAACATTATCATTACATTATGCAAGGATCTCTGTGTTGAGGATGCCTGGCGTTATTTCAATCTGGATGCTAAGGGTTATACCTGGTCCAACAAAACTATGTCACGTAAATCTAGAATAGATTTATTCCTAATTTCCCCTTTTTTGTTACAATTTGTTATAGATGTAGATCATCAGTTGGCTCCCTTTTCTGATCATCACTTGATTTCCCTGAATTTACAAGCTACTAAAAAATCTAAAGGTACTCGAGGATATTGGAAATGAAACAATACACTTCTTAAAGATACTGATTGAAAACATCAAATCATTTGCTAAAGATATTTTAGAAAGAAAGGACTTGGGTCATGGAAGAAGTAGATGGGAATTTTTCAAATATAAAGTCAGAGTGGTAGCCATTAAACGCGCCAAAGAGCTGATGCAATTAAAGAACCACAGAGAAAAGGAGATGATGAGCAAGCTTGACAGTTTTCTAAAGAAAGATAATCTATCTGAAGAATTAACAATGTTTTATGCAAAGATCCCATTACAATATCATAGTTTGTCAATTCCTTTTATGAAAACCTTTACAGCTCTCAATTTCAGGAAGATGGTTGTGAAAGTTACATTTGCAACATTCAGAATTGTGTCCCGGTAAATGAGGATGATTTCCACTCAGTTTGCGATTCACCTGTGTCAATTGGTGAAATTAGAGAGGCTCTGAATTCAATGAAAAAAGGGAAATCGCCTGGCCCTGATGGCCTGTCAGTTGAATTCTATAGACAGTTTTGTGAGTTGCTAGAAGACCCGATTTTCAATATGTTTCAAGATTGCATTAAAAATGGGGAAATGGTCTCCACTATGAAACAGGGCCTTATTTCATTGATTCCGAAGCCTGATAAAGACCCTTCTCTCATTGACAATTGGAGACCAATTACTTTATTAAATGTTGATTACAAATTGATTGCTCTGGTTTATGCCAAAAGATTAAAGAAATGAATAGATACCATTATAAATGAGACTCAAACAGGATTTATGAAGGGCCGTCACATAAGCTCTAACATTAGTTTAGTCTTGGACCTTATAGATTACTCAGATGCAATTGACTCAGATGCGGTTGTCCTATTTCTGGACTTCTGTAAAGCCTTTGACACAATTGAACATGAATTTCTCTTTTACTTTTTGGATTTGGGGAAAATTTTATTAAAGTAATTCGCATGTTTTACAAAGATATAAATAGTTCTGTGCTACTAAACCTTAATACTTCCAAAAGATTTAGTATCAACAGAAGTGTACGACGGGGATGCCCAATTTCGCCATTTTTATTTATTTTGGTTGTGGAACTTCTATCTCTAGATATTCTGAATGATGCAAATTTGTATGGCTTAACCATTTTTAACAAAGAAATCAACATTTCCCAACTGGCTGATGATACTACTCTTTTCTTAAGAGACAAAGACCAGGTGGCACAAGCCCTTAATGCTATAACTGCATTTTCTATTGCATCAGGATTAATGCTGAATGTTTCTAAATGTGAAATCTTGTCACGTTCTGACCAGAGTTCTTTTGTGTTTTCTTTGTTTTACTGTTGGTCAGGACGTGAGCTGGGTGGGCATTCTATGTTGAGTGTCTAGTTTGTCCATTTCTATGTATGGCCTGATATGGTTCTCAATCAGAGGCAGGTGTTAGTCATTGTCTCTGATTGGGAACCATATTTAGGTAGCTTGTTTTGTGTTGGGGTTTGTGGGTGGTTGTCTTCTGTCTTTGTGTTCTATGCACCAGATAGGACTGTTTCGGTTTTGCCACGTTTGTTATTTTGTATTGTGTAGTGTTCACGTTTATTCGTCTTTTATTAAACATGTTGAACACGAACTACGCTGCGTCTTGGTTTCTCTCCTAAAATTAAGAGAACTAAAAATATATTTAATAATTGGCTACAAAGATAACTTTCTATACTTGGGAGAGTACTTCTGTCCAAGGCAGAGGGACTGTCTGGTTTTGTGTACCCCTCATTATCGTTATGTGTAAATCCAGCTACTTGTAAAGAGATCAATAAGACCTTTCTTGACTTCATCTGGAAAAATAAGTCTCACAAACAAAATAAATCTGTCCTTTCTAACAAAAGAGCTGAAGGCGGTCTAGAAGTGTTGCATTTTGTTGACATAAATAACACTTTCAAGATAAACTGGTTGAAAAAATGATCGATACTGATTCAATATGGTATTTCATTCCAAATAATGTGTTTAATAAATTGGGAGGTCTTCAATTTTTACTGAAATGTAATTATATTCCTGAAAGATTACCTGCTAAATTGGCTCGGTTTCACCAACAAGCTTTACTGGCCTGGAAAATATGTTTCCTGCACAATTTTTCCCCTCATAAAGCTCTTTTGTGGAATAATTCAGACATAACTGTAAGGAATAAGTCATTGTTCTACCCCAGCTGGCATGAGAGGAATATTGACTTTGTTCTTGATATTTTCGACAACAAGGGTAATATTCTCACATATGAACAATTTATAACATTGAAAGAGTTTCCAATACCTTTCAGAGAGTTTATTTCTGTGATCAAAGCTGTTCCCAGTGGTCTAACTACACTTATGAAAAGTCATCTTAATTTTGGGAATGATCACAAAGTTTATCCAGAACTCAGATTGGAAGGCGTGGGCTTACTTGAGAGATCTTGTTGTAATAAATATATAACACAAATTCTTCATTCACAAAACCAACTTACACCGAGAGGAAAGTTTTTCTGGAACACGCTTATTCCTGACATTGTCTGGAAAAATGCATGGTTAAGGCCTTATAAATACTGTATACCAAACACAGTTAAGGAAGTGCACTTCAACATTTTACATAAGATATATCCATGTAATTCTATAATTTCCAAATGTGTGGCTATTGATGATATCTGCGTTTTCTGTGGAAAAGGTGAGAATCTGTCTCACTTGTTCTTTGAATGTAAATTTGTGTCAGAATTTTGGGAAAACCTTGCAAAGTACTTATTTACCATTATGAACACTTGCTATATTTTTAACATAAAATATATAATATGTTACTATTGCAATGATAACAAAACCACTGAAATGATTGTTAATTTTTTTATTCTTGTTGCCAAATACTTTATACACAAACAAAGATTCCAAAATTCTATACCAAAATTACCAATTTTTCCTGATTGAATTTAATTATCTTATTAAAACACTAACCCTAGTGAATAACAACAAGAATAACATCTTCATGAATCATTATAATAAGATATTTTCAGAGTGAATATAATTGCACTTAATTTGTTTATTTTTTGTATTATTTTATTTGTATTGATATTTTTGTATGTTTGAGCATTGTTAATACCTGTGTTTGGTTTGCTAGACATTTTTTGATGCAGCAATGTAAGTAGATTTTTGTATTATGAATAAATAAATAAAATATTTTACAAAAATTTTAATACATTTTTTTTATTTTTTATAATCCATAAACAGGGATGCTAACTGGTGACCATGACAACATGAATGCTAACTGGTGACCATGACAACAGTGATGCTAACTGGTGACCATGACAACAGGGTTGCCTACTGGTGAGGGCCCAAAAAGGGGACACTTTTTTCACACTGAAACATGCAAAAAATCCCTGCTGGGGGGATAGAAATGAATAATATCAGCTATAAAATGCTCATTATGAGGGGTGACCAGTCCTCTTCTGGCTGTTGTCGGGATGAGATTATAACAGAACATGGCCAAGATGTTCTAATGTTCATAGATGACCAGCAGGGTCAAATAATAATTAATGTCTTGTTTTAGCCTCAACACTAATACATTTCACTTTTGCTTTTAGTGTCAACTTGAATTAGAGTGTGGCTGTGGAAGACTGGTCCCTTGATGATGTCTGCAAGTGGCTGAGTACCAATGATCTCCATGATTCCATCCCATCATTCCAAGGGTCACAATCTTTCTGAAGAATGCCAACTCTATTCAATAGTCCACTTTGCAACGAGCAAACTTTCTCTGTGTCCAGACGACTCACACATATTGTCCTCTATCTCCAGCATGAACCACATGTTCTAATTACCTGTGGAGTTAATGGGTGTGGGAAAACAAATAGATGTTTCAGCACCTATCGGTCACACATCTACCAAAACCACAGAGAGCTTTTAAGAGACAACTTAGATGAG
The DNA here is from genome assembly GCF_016432855.1 of Salvelinus namaycush. NCBI lineage: Eukaryota > Metazoa > Chordata > Actinopteri > Salmoniformes > Salmonidae > Salvelinus > Salvelinus namaycush. Next base: position 36,559 of record NW_024061700.1, on the reverse strand, counting down.
AATTGTCCTCATGATGAATTTGAGACTGGGACTGATCCCATTGAAGATGACATGAGCGATGTAGAGAGTCTGCCAGAGGCTGAATATGTTCAAGCCACAGAGATCAACACTGAGCAGCTAATTGAAGGTCTCTAAAACAATATCTGTCTTTTTATTTAGTAAATCAGGAGAGAACACTGCATCCCAGCTACGGTACAGAATAACATTGTTGAGGACCTCAGAACCATTGTTGATGCATTATGACACTACAGTGATCCCCTCAGGTTTCATCTGACAAATAAACTAATACATGTGGTTGAACAGGACCATCTCAGGGACTTGCTTAACAACTCTGCAGTATTTGAGGAATGCATTAGATGCATAATCTCTGAGTGGATGCTGGAGCATTACTGTGTGAAAGAACTGGACGTGGTCAGGACAATTGAAGTACCACTGAGCAACAAAGAAGGTTATAAAACAAGGTCATTTCAATACAGCTACATTTCCCCCAGGCTACATGAATATAAAGAGACACGAGACAAAACAATCATAATGAATCAGATTACATGGCCCCCAGGCTACATGAATATAAAGAGACATGAGACAAAACAATGGACCTGTTGAACGTAATAAGTTATAAGACCTCTATGATTAATTTATTTCCTCAGTTCTACCAGCTAATGTGAGATGTTTAGAATCCATAACATTTGAGGAGACATACTGTAATTTATCTGGCCATATTTTCCCCTCCCTTTCTGGCTGCCCTCCACCTTCCCTTCTCAGTTCAAATGTGTTTATTTGTTACATACATGGAGTACACAGTGTGTTTATTTGTCATATACATGGAGTACACAGTGTGTTTATTTGTCATATACATGGAGTACACAGTGTGTTTATTTGTCAAATACATGGAGTACACAGTGTGTTTATTTGTCATATACATGGAGTACACAGTGTGTTTATTTGTCATATACATGGAGTACACAGTGTGTTTATTTGTCATATACATGGAGTACACAGTGTGTTTATTTGTCATATACATGGAGTACACAGTGTGTTTATTTGTCATATACATGGAGTACACAGTGTGTTTATTTGTCATATACATGGAGTACACAGTGTGTTTATTTGTCGTATACATGGAGGACACAGTGTGTTTATTTGTCATATACATGGAGTACACAGTGTGTTTATTTGTCATATACATGGAGTACACAGTGTGTTTATTTGTCATATACATGGAGGACACTGCAGTGAAATGCTTCCTTGCAGGTTAACCTCTTGACAATGCAACAACAATAGAACAAGTCAGTAGATAAGTTAATAAAAAGAGTACTACAATAGTAATAAACCTTCATTCATCAGTATCCTGAACATAGCTGGGTGTTTCTGGGATAGAGGGTTGATATAAAAGTCAGTACTACAATAGTAATAAACCTTCATTCATCAGTATCCTGAACATAGCTGGGTGTTTCTGGGATAGAGGGTTGATATAAAAGTCAGTACTACAATAGTAATAAACCTTCATTCATCAGTATCCTGAACATAGCTGGGTGTTTCTGGGATAGAGGGTTGATATAAAAGTCAGTACTACAATAGTAATAAACCCTTCATTCATCAGTATCCTGAACATAGCTGGGTGTTTCTGGGATAGAGGGTTGATATAAAAGTCAGTACTACAATAGTAATAAACCTTCATTCATCAGTATCCTGAACATAGCTGGGTGTTTCTGGGATAGAGGGTTGATATAAAAGTCAGTACTACAATAGTAATAAACCCTTCATTCATCAGTATCCTGAACATAGCTGGGGGTTTCTGGGATAGAGGGCTGATATAAAGTCAATATATTCAGCAATACAGTAAAATTCTGAGACACAATCACTTACTATTGGTCAGCCGCAGGGAACCGCCCACGTCTCTGAGAGACAATCACTTCCTATTGGTCTTCTGCAGGGAACCTCCCACGTCTCTGAGACACAATCACTTACTATTGGTCAGCTGCAGGGAACCGCCCACGTCTCTGAGACACAATCACTTCCTATTGGTCAGCTGCAGGGAACCGCCCACATCTCTGAGACACAATCACTTACTATTGGTCAGCTGCAGGGAACCGCCCACGTCTCTGAGACACAATCACTTCCTATTGGTCAGCTGCAGGGAACCGCCCACGTCTCTGAGACACAATCACTACCTATTGGTCAGCTGCAGGGAACCGCCCACATCTCTGAGACACAATCACTACCTATTGGTCAGCTGCAGGGAACAGCCCACGTCTCTGAGACACAATCACTTCCTATTGGTCAGCTGCAGGGAACCGCCCACGTCTCTGAGACACAATCACTTCCTATTGGTCAGCTGCAGGGAACCGCCCACGTCTCTGAGACACAATCACTTCCTATTGGTCAGCTGCAGGGAACCGCCCACGTCTCTGAGACACAATCACTTCCTATTGGTCAGCCGCAGGGAACCGCCCACGTCTCTGAGATACAATCACTTCCTATTGGTCAGCCGCAGGGAACCGCCCACGTCTCAGGAGATATGTATTTTAGGCAGTAAGTTAAACTGCCTGGGCCATGGAGAATCTGTCCCAAAAGACAGACCGTCTGTTTATCTGTAATGTACTTATCCTCATACAGTTTATCTCCTGGATTCATCTTTGTGTTTTCTGGTTGTGTTGAGTGGGACAATGGAACATAGTGTTTAACATGATCCTATTGTCTATTGGCTTCAAGAAGATATTCACTTCATCCATTACAACAATCTGAGACCCTTATCTGCTGGTTTCATCACTATATTTCTAGAGATAGATTTGTTTAAACATTTATAAGGTTAAACTGATAAACAGGTCTGTTTCTGAATTGTGAAAAGGAAGCCACATCCCTACGTATAAGAGTCTGTATAGTTTCTGACACTGACTCCAACTGAGGTTCCCAATGTGAGGGGTTTGGAAATAGTATCTGAGGAAAATCTGTTTCATTTTCAAAATGATCTGAAAACTTCAATCTTCTATGATAGACGTGTAGATCCCTCCAGAGCTCCCCGCAGTCCACCTGTTTAGGAGTTGGTATGAAAGTCAGTCCTCTTTCTAGAACCTCACTCTCGGCTTTGTTGAGCCCAATGGGACATTGCTGGTCAAGACCTCTAATTGGTTGTGAAAGTAGTATGGACATATTGATGGAACGAGATCACTAAACTGGTGGTTAGACAGGGTACATCCAAGAGCCTCTGCTGTCATCTAGAGGGTGTTTCTCTGTACTGCTTGACACATGGAGACTCAATGGAGGCCCAGTGGTTAGACAGGGTAGATCCAAGAGCCTCTGCTCTCATCTAGAGGGGGTTTCTCTGTACTGCTTGACACATGGAGACTCAATGTAGGCCCAGTGGTTAGACAGGGTAGATCCAAGAGCCTCTGCTGTCATCTAGAGGGTGTTCCTCTGTACTGCTTGACACATGGAGACTCAATGGAGGCCCAGTGGTTAGACAGGGTAGATCCAAGAGCCTCTGCTGTCATCTAGAGAGTGTTTCTCTGTACTGCTTGACACATGGAGACTCAATGGAGGCCCAGTGCAAGTGCTCAAAGTAAGGCCCAAACAATTGTTTGTCAGGTTGGGATCTATAAAGCAGTATGTTCTTTATTTAATAGCAACTGGTTCATAAAAAGAGAGTGCCTGGAATACTCGGTTACTGAAGACATTGCCGAAAGTTATTAATTGATTATTAAAGAATTAAGCTTGTTTTACAAATCATGATCCTCATCTTGAAGAGTCACCTGTGACAGTATTCATAAAGAGTAGGAGAGCTGATCTAGGATCAGTTTAGCCTTTTAGATCATAATGAATTAGATTACATGGAGAGGGGGGACTTGATCTTAGATCATAATGAATCAGATTACATGAAGAGGGGATACCTGATCCTAGATCATAATGAATCAGATTTCATGGAGAGGGGGACCTGATCCTAGATCATAATGAATCAGATAACATGGAGAGGGGGACCTGATCCTAAATCATAATGAATCAGATTACATAATGAATCAGGTTACATGGAGAGGGGGGACCTGATCCTAGATCATAATGAATCAGATTACATGGAGAGGGGGGACCTGATCCTAGATCATAATGAATCAGATTACATGGAGAGGGGGACCTGATCCTAGATCATATTGAATTAGTTTACAGGGAGGGGGGGGACCTGATCCTAGATCATAATGAATCAGTTTACATGGAGGGGGGGGACCTGATCCTAGGTCAGCACCCTCCTCTGGGACACTGCCTGTATGAAACAGAACACATAGTTGTAAAGTCTAGTTACAGCAGGTGTTTACTGCCATCTAGTGGAAGATACCAATAAAACACTTTATTATCAGGGTGGGGAGACGGCTGAGCTGAAACAGAAAGTAAAGTTGTTCTTTTGTAAAGGATCCATTTTGAGACGACAGAGCAGAAAACACTATATGGAGATTATTGAAAAATAAAGTAAGTATTTCTGAAAAATAATTTATTCTAAAGGACAGAGTAAGAGAATGAATATCTGTAATGAGATATTACTAGTTAGTAGAACTGCTACTTGAGCTGAGTTGCTGACAGACAGCAGTTTTCAAAGTGTAAACTAATCAGTAGGCCGACATGTTATCAGTAAAACGTCTGGTAAAGATGGTGGAGGAGCTTTTCAATTATATGGTTTTATGTTTATCTCAGGGTTTCTCAATCCTTTTGTTCTTACCAGCACTTACACACCTGATTCAACTAATCATCAAATATTTTAAGACAGTTTAATATTTGAGGCATACAAATGAACATTCTCAAATTAAAACCTTTTGGGTTTGTAGGACTGCTTACAATTATTAAAGTCCTACAGTAACTCACATTTTGGAGGAAAAAAACTAAACTTGGTTTCGAGTAAATTATATGTTTATCAAAATTAATGTAAGAGAGATGTCTTGAAGAAACGTGTCTGCGTTTTCAACTCTGTGTCTCAGTGCGCTGCGACTGGGAAGTTCGTTTTGCATGTCCCGGTGCTACAGCTGTGTGGACAATTATTTTTTAGACCAATGGAATGGTATAAAATGCGCAAACTCTGCTCACCCGGGGAGCCGGGCAATGCAAAACGAGTTAACCCAATGACCGCTACTTTATTTCCTGATATGAAATTGAAAGTAACTTTGTAGCCGACGCAGTTCCAAAATGTCTGAAACTGTGGCTCATATGGAACGTTAGAACAGTGGTGGAAGAAGTACTCAATTGTCATTACTAAAAGTAAAGATACCTTAATAGAAATTATTAAATTAAAAATGAAAGTCACCCAGTAAAATTCTACTTCAGTAAAAGTCTAAAAGTATTTGGTTTTAAATATTATTAAGTATCAAAAAGTACATTTAATTGCTAAAATATACTTAATTATCAAAGTAAAAGTAAAGTAGTAATAATTTCAATTCCTTTTATTAATCAAACCAGACGGCACAACTTTCTTGTTATTTTAATTTCCGGATAGCCAGGGGAACACTCCAACACTCAGACATCATTTAAAAACAAAGTATTTGTGTTTAGTGAGTCCCCCAGATCAGAGGCAGTAGGGATGACCAGGGATGTTCTCTTGATAAGTGTGTGAATTAGACCATTTTCTGTCCTGCTAAGCATTCAAAATGTAACGAGTACTTTTGGGTGTCAGGGAAAATGTATGGAGTAAAAAGTACATCATTTTCTTCATGAATGTAGTGAAGTAAAAGAAAAAGTTGTTAAAAATATAAATAGTAATATATAAATAGTAAGTAGTACCTTAAAGTATTTAAAAGTGTTAGAAGACAGATAAATGTGTTGATTTGAAGGAAAGACAGGCAGATTCTGGTAGGTAGGCTACAAACTATTATAAAGTTAGGTCGTCGTCAGACATTCAACAGTCACAGTAGGTTTGAGCTACAGTATGATCACTAATCATGCCGACCAGCCTGATGGTCTCTGTTGGAAATGTTGTGAAAAGTATCTGGCCTCGGCTATAAATATCTGGCATTACTCATCTCATATGTATATACTGTATTCTATACTATTCTACTGTATCTTAGTCTATGTATTACTCATCTCATATGTATATACTGCATTCTATACTATTCTACTGTATCTTAGTCTATGTATTACTCATCTCATATGTATATACTGTATTCTATACTATTCTACTGTATCTTAGTCTATGCCGCTCAGACATTGTGACCAATGACATTTGATTTGATTTGATTTAGATTAGGCTATATACATTACATGACCAAAATGTGGACACCTGCTAGTCGAACGTCTCATTCCAAAATTATAGGCATTCATATGAAGATGGTCCCCCCCTTTGCTGCTATAACAGCCTCCACTCTTCTGGGAAGGCTTTGCACAAGATGTTGGAACATTGCTGCAGGGACTTACTTCCATTCAGCCACAAGAGCATTAGGGAGGTCGGGCACTGATGTTGGGTGATTAGGCCTGGCTCGCAGTCAGCATTCCAATTCATCCCAAAGGTGTTCGATTGGGTTGAGGTCAGGGCGCTGTGCAGACCAGTCAAGTTCTTCCACACCGATCTCCACAAGCCATTTGTGTATGGACCTTCGCTTTGTGCACGGGGACATTGGCATGCTGAAACAGGGAAGGGCCTTCCCCAAACTGTTGCCACAAAGTTGGAAGCACAGAATCGTCTATAATGTTATTTTATGCTGTAGCGTTAAGATTTATCTTCACTAGAACTAGGGGGCCTAGCCCAAACCATGAAGAACAGCCCCAGACCATTATTCCTCCTCCACCAAACTTTACAGTTGGCACTATGCATTCGGGCAGGTAGCGTTTTCCTGGCATCCGCCAAACCCAGATTCGTCCATCGGACTGCCAGATAGTGAAGAGTGATTCATAACTCCAAATAACACTTTTCCACTGCTCCAGAGTCCAATGGAAGTGAGCTTTACACCACTCAAGCCGATGCTTGGCATTGTGATCTTGTTTGCGGCTGCTCGGCCACGGAAAGTCATTTCATGAAGCTCCCGACTAACAGTTATTTTGCTGACGTTGCAGTTTGGAACTTGGTAGTGAGTGTTGCAACCGAGGACAAATCATTTTTATGCGCTTCCCCACTCGGCGGGCCCGTTCTGTGAATTTGTGTGGCCTACCACTTCACGGTTGAGCCGTTGTTGCTCCTAGATGTTTCCACTTCACAATAACAGCATTCACATTTGACCGGGGCAGCAATAACAGCAGTCACATTTGACCGGGGCAGCAATAACAGCAGTCACATTTGACTGGGGCAACAATAACAGCATTCACATTTGACTGGGGCAGCTCCAGCAGGGCAGGAATTTGACGAACTGACTTGTTGGATCGGTGGCATCCTATGACGATGCCACGTTGAAAGTCACTGAGGTCTTCAGTATGGGTCATTCTACTGCCAATGTTTGTCTATGGAGATTGCATGGCGGTCTGCTCGATTTTATACACCTGTCAGCAACGGGTGTGGCTGAAATAGCAGAATCCACTAATTTGAAGGGGTGTCCACATACTTTTGTATATATAGTGTAGATTCTCTGTCCTGCTATGATATGTAGGCTATATACAGTACATTCTCTGTCCTGCTACTGGTAGGACTATAACATTATGTGAACTGACCTGAACAGGTTTAGACTGGTCATCTATGATATGTAGGCTATATACAGTACATTCTCTGTCCTGCTACTGGTAGGACTATAACATTATGTGAACTGATCTGAACAGGTTTAGGCTGGTCATCTATGATATGTAGGCTATAGCTGAGGTATAGACCTTGATCTGCATATCACTAACAAACTGCTATTATACATTATAACCTAGTCTACTTTACATAATATAACATCTACATATCACTAACAACCCACTACTATACATTATAACCTAGTCTACTTTACATAATATAACATATCACTAACAACCCACTACTATACATTATAACCTAGTCTACTTTACATAATATAACATCTACATATCACTAACAACCCACTACTATACATTATAACCTAGTCTACTTTACATAATATAACATCTACATATCACTAACAACCCACTACTATACATTATAACCTAGTCTACTTTACATAATATAACATCTACATATCACTAACAACCCACTACTATACATTATAACCTAGTCTACTTTACATAATATAACATCTACATATCACTAACAAACCACTACTATACATTATAACCTAGTCTACTTTACATAATATAACATCTACATATCACTAACAAACCACTATTATACATTATAACCTAGTCTACTTTACATAATATAACATCTCTTACTTGATGCAAAAAACCTTTCTGAATGGATCAATGATTTCCCCCTCAGATCAATCATGTCCGTTTTAGCCCTTCTGTCTACATTCTCAGATACATTTAGAAAATAACAGATTGAAAGACAATAAATATCCTACTTTTAATTAATGCAAATAAGTGTGAGTCGTGGCCTTGTGTTGCTGCACTGTCTATAACTACCTGAACAGTTACCATGGAGATGAAATGTCACAACTACATATTCATGCGATTGCTTTAAATCACCTGACTGTTTTTATGTCTGTTAGTAAATGTTTTATTTCTCAATGGAGATAATGAATAAATAAGAACAATTGACCATCAATAATTAGTTGTCACTGTGTTAACCACAACCAACATGCTGGATCTCTGTTTACTTATCACTGTGTTAACCACAACCAACATGCTGGATCTCTGTTTAGGGGACAGTGCTCTAAAATGAGTCTCTCTGGAGAGAGAGAGGAGGGGGGCCCTGCCTCTAAAATGCATCTCTCTGGGGAACATGACACCAAAGCTAAGAGGTGAGATGACAATTTTATGAAGAATTTATTACGTTTATTTCCAAAATAAATAGCTATTTTAAGATGAATGCACTTACTGTAATTCACTCTGGATAAGAGCATCTGCTAAATCAGGGGTTCTCAATCCGGGGTCTGTGGAGGTACTGCAGGGGTTCTCAATCCGGGGTCTGTGGAGGTACTGCAGGGGTTCTCAATCCGGGGTCTGTGGAGGTACTGCAGGGGTTCTCAGTCCGGGGTCTGTGGAGGTACTGCAGGGGTTCTCAATCCGGGGTCTGTGGAGGTACTGCAGGGGTTCTCAATCCGGGGTCTGTGGAGGTACTGCAGGGGTTCTCAATCCGGGGTCTGTGGAGGTACTGCAGGGGTTCTCAATCCGGGGTCTGTGGAGGTACTGCAGGGGTTCTCAATCCGGGGTCTGTGGAGGTACTGCAGGGGTTCCACGGCACCCTGACTGTACTCGTTGCAATGTAAGACATTTGATATAATTTTCACATGACACAACCACTTTGCCTACTCTTAATTATTGCCTAATATAATATAATACATATTTTTTTACCCAATTCTGATCGTTGTTACAAGCAGAATTTTGACAATATTACCGTTATATCAACACACTCTTCACACCTGTTTAACAACTCTAAATATCTTTGGCATAGTAGCATCAAGTCCCTTCCCAATAATGTTGCCTACAACGTTGCAACAATGTTCATATTCATCGAACACATATTATGCCCCAGATGCCTTCAAATGACCAATTTATAGCCACGCCCAATTTAGGATTATTATTTAACAATGTGATGTTGCTCTCCAAAGGGATAACTTGAAATAACATGATGTAGATAATTAAATAATCAAAAGAAAAACGTGTTTATTATACACTCTTAGAAAAGAAGGTTCCTTATAGAACCAAAAAGGCTTCTATCACTTCCTTAATATATGGAACCACTGAAAGTTATATATCTTTTTGTGTTCAGTGAAGAAGAATCTCTGGAGTTCTGATCAACGGAAGGTGAATGTTTTGAGGATGTGAACCCAGCAGCACTCCAGTAGTCAGATCAATTCCACCTGTTTTTTTTCTTCCATCGCCCGGCCAGGGATTCGAGCCAGCCACCTTTCAGCCACAGCTCCAACTCCTTAGACGCTGGGTGAAAACCTGAGTTAATCCTCAGAAAAAAGCATGAGTTAATCTGCCAAAATTTAGACAAAATGCTTTAGAGACATACATGGTATCACTTGTGATTCATAATTATTATACATAAATCATTGCCAAAAGCACAAGACATACTGTTGCATGTAGGTCTATATTATTCATGGATTTATCATATAGAAATATAAAACATTATTTTTAACTACTACAAAGCAATTACATGTGGCGCAGGAACCACTGACTCACTGCATTATTCTATAGTATTATCAAGACACCTGCTGTTAACTCTTAACTACTTAGGACAGCTCACGAGGTGTCCTGAATATCTGCCGACTAGGTGGGACTAGAGACTTCATGCATAGCTTTAATTTATACCCATAAGTGTAAAATGTCTTTATTCTCAGCACTTATATGACCAATTTTCTACTCTGAGACACTTTCGCGATTACGACCCAGATCTCAAAATATTGTTATAAAAAAACATAGAATGTTTGTTTAACATTATAATAAAAAATGAATATTACTAATGTAACCCACTGTAAAGACTGGGTTTAGTTGATTGTGTTGCACTGCTCATGTCCGCGTTCTGGAACTGTCCGCGTCCCCGTACAGAACTGTCCGCGTCCCCGTACAGAACTGTCCGCGTCCCCGTTCGGTGTGGCGCCAAGGATATTGTCCGGTTACGCGCAGAGTTGGCTGAGGTGATCTTGGGGAATAACGACGGAGTTCACTACAGTGTTGAGACACCGAAGTTTATTGTTCAATTAGCTAACCCTTTTCTTTACGGTCAGGGACAGTATGAGTGTAGCCAGATCCTTTTCACTCTCTATCCTTGTTTCATTTTGTGGTTCACCGGATTCATCATCGAGACGAGGGACAGACGAACGACCTGCTAGCTAGTCGGTACAGCTCGGTAAGTTAGCTAGCTACGAAACCAGCAGCATCCTAGTTACCATAGCTACCACTACATCATCACCGGCTGTCTGCATTTCTTGTGGACCGATGGAGCTCCCCGGTTGTTTCTTCCACCTGTTAAATCCCGTGGAGGGCTTCTCCCTCTCTCGTTGACGGATACTAGCTACCTCTGTCCGGTTCTCCTCTCTTCACTAGATGGACGGTAACTTTAGTGTTTAACCCCTCTGTGTCCAAGGACCAATCTTTTGAATATTATTTTCAGGGCGCCTCAATAGCAGGTATTGAACACCGGGTAAATAATCACTAGTCAGAGCCTCAACCTCAGTAAACATTCATTATAAAAAACATCTTAATATCTGATATTGCGAGTTAACAACCTCGGAATAGAAAAGACAAGAATGCGTCTTCCAGCCCACCAATAAATTACATAATTCAACCCTCCCGGTTAGTAAATTTACCTCAACATGCCCCTGGAGAAGGCAGAGTAACGACACCAGCCTTTTAGCGGGGCTGACTACAACGCTCGCGTCGCTAAATGAATTTCGTTATTAAAAATGACACACTGCTCGCGCACCAACGAGCGTCTAGAAGTCAGTTCTATTTGTGACGCAGTTCGCGCTGCTTCTCCTCATTGGTTTATAGAAGCAGGTACCCACGTGCCATCTCCTCATTGGTTTATAGAAGCAGGTACCCACGTGCCTTCTCCTCATTGGTTTATATAAGCAGGTACCCACGTGCCATCTCCTCATTGGTTTATAGAAGCAGGTACCCACGTGCCATCTCCTCATTTAGCAATAAACATAAATTAATATAACTTCTTTAAACAATAAAAGCTAATTTACGAACATTTCTGAAAATGGATATATAGCTTTTTGGAATGAAACTCTTCTTATGTTTCCCATCTGAGCTCAGAGTAGATGAGAGATGTAATGTTTGTCTCTGTTGTGTTGAAGTCCAATCAAGCAGGAGAGACCAGCCTCCCCTGTACCCAGCTGTGTGTCCATGAAGAGTGACCAGTCTATGGAACCTCCTATAGAGTTTAGAGAGGGAGACTTTTCTACTGAACAAAGGTAAGAAGAACTCATGGGTCATGGTCAGTGAGTTAAACAACACTGTCTCTAGTCATTTCTCCTCTCCCATTTTCCCATTTCTATTTGTTGTTTTCATAATCCATAGGCTAATCATTTTGTCCATTTCATAGTCCTAAAACAATATTAAACAAACACAACATTCCCTGTGTGTGTGTGTGTGTGTGTGTGTGTGTGTGTGTGTGTGTGTGTGTGTGTGTGTGTGTGTGTGTGTGTGTGTGTGTGTGTGTGTGTGTGTGTGTGTGTGTGTGTGTGTGTGTGCACTCCCTGGATGAGGAGATGTAATCTCATGTTTTGTCCACAGACACCAACAGGAGAGATCAGAGTCAGAGATTCTCAGTGGTCAGTCTTCCCAGAGTCATCAAACAGACCTGGCCTCCATATTCAGTGTATGTGGTCCCGTTATGTACATTTGTTTTTGTTTACCTCAATTAAAGTTGATCTGTCAATCATTCATTAATGTGTTAATGAGAAAGCATTTATTCTCTTGCTTAACTTATTTACTTGATTTATTTCAGTTGCTTGAAGAGAAAATTATGACATTTGTGAAGAACGAGCTGAAGATGTTCAAGAGGATTCTTAGTCCAGAACTCCCAGAAGGCTTTGAGAGTCAGAAGCAGGATAAGGAAGTGGTGGATGCTGAAGATGAGAAGCAGGAGAGCAGTGCCAGAGAGGGGGCTCTGAAGATCACACTGCACGTCCTGAGGAAAATGAACCAGAAGGACCTTGCTGACACACTGGAGAAATGTAAGACCTGTCTGCCTCATGTTGAATGGTGTTTTATAACATTTAAAAGCTGTAGCTAAAGTACAGCTAAAGTAGCTGTGTAACTCAATGATATTGTAGCAGCCTTAACTAGAGGTCGACCGATTATGATTTTTCAACGCAGATACCGATTATTGGACGACCAAAAAAGCCGATACAATTTTTTTTACATTTCCTTGTAATAATGACAATTACAACAATACTGAATGAACACTTATTTTAACTTAATATAATACATCAATAAAATCAATCTTGCCTCAAATAAATAATGAAACATGTTCAATTTGGTTTAAATAATGCAAAAACAAAGTGTTGGAGAAGAAAGTAAAAGTGCAATATGTGCCATGTAAGAAAGCTAAGGTTTAAGTTCCTTGCTCAGAACATGAGAACATATGAAAGCTGGTGGTTCCTTTTAACATGAGTCTTCAATATTCCCAGATAAGAAGTTTTAGGTTGTAGTTATTATAGGAATTATAGGACTATTTCCCTCTATACCATTTGTATTTCATTAACCTTTGACTGTTGGATGTTCTTATAGGCACTTTAGTATTGCCAGTGTAGCAGTATAGCTTCCGTCCCTCTCCTCGCTCCTCCCTGGGCTTGAACCAGGAACACAACGACAACAGCCACCCTCGAAGCAGCGTTACCCATGCAGAGCAAGGGGAACAACCACTCCAAGTCTCAGAGCGAGTGATGTTTGAAACGCTATTAGCGCGCGTTAACTAGCCAGCCATTTCACTTCGGTTACACCAGGCTCATCTCGGGAGTTGATAGGCTTGAAGTCATAAACAGCGCAATGCTTGACACACAACCAAGAGTTGCTGGCAAAACGCACGAAAGTGCTGTTTGAATGAATGTTTATGCGCCTGCTTCTGCCTACCACCGCTAAGTCAGATACATAGATACTTGTATGCTCAGTCAGATTATATGCAACGCAGGACACGCTAGATAATATCTAGTAATATCATCAACCATGTGTAGTTAACTAGTGGTTATGATTGATTGATTGTTTTTTATAAGATAAGTTTAATGCTAGCTAGCAACTTACCTTGGCTTACTGCATTCGCGTAACAGGCAGTCTCCTTGTGGAGTGCAACGAGAGGCAGGCAGGTCGTTATTGCGTTGGACTAGTTAACCTGAAGGTTGCAAGATTGGATCCCCCGAGCTGACAAGGTGAAAATCTGTCATTCTGCCCCTGAACGAGGCAGTTAACCCACCGTTTCTAGGCCGTCATTGAAAATAAGAATGTGTTCTTAACTGACTTGTTAAATAAAGGTGTAAAAATAAAAAATAGAAAAACATCTGCAAAATCGGTATAAAAATACCGATATCCGATTGTTATGAAAACTTGAAATCGGCCCTAATTAATCGGCCATTCCGATTAATCGGTCGACCTCTAGCCTTAACACAACACCTAGTGACCTCATCAAGTAGCAGCCGGGATGTGTTGTGGTGATTAATTTAGAGAGAGAGAGACAACATTAATAATACCATCAATAATACCAATAATAATATAATCAGTCACACCAGTCTGTAATGCATTATGAAAACTGTTAACTCGAAATGACACAACGACAAGGTTCCAGTTTAACAAAGTTTACTATACTATATGAACACACTACAAGGCTAGGTCCAACAACCACCAGACTTCCTGCGCATGCGCACTCTTGACTGAGTGATAGCCCCGTAATAACAGAAATATAGGGATACTTAAAACATGAACTTAACAAAAACATTTACACATTTATACAGTCAGTTAAGAGAATCAATTATTATAATTTAAAACTTTATAACAGTCCTACAATACTGTAGGCATTAAAACAGACGTAATATTAATATCCTCTGTGTTATTTCTACATTCAGATGAGCTTGCTGTGATTTGCCAACGTGAACTCAAATCTAATCTAAAGAAGAAGTTTCAATGTGTATTTGAGGGGATCGCTAAACAAGGAAACCCAGCACTTCTCAATAAGATCTACACAGAACTCTACATCACAGAGGGTGGAACAGGAGAGGTCAATAATGAACATGAGCTGAGACAGATTGAGACAACAACCAGGAAACAAGCAAGACCAGAGACTGCAATCAAATGTAACGACATCTTCAAACCCTTAACTGGACAAGACAAACTTATCAGAACTGTGCTGACAAAGGGAGTCGCTGGCATTGGAAAAACAGTCTCTGTGCAGAAGTTCATTCTGGACTGGGCTGAAGGAAAAGCAAATCAGGATGTCCAATTTGTATTTTCATTCCCTTTCCGGGAGCTGAATTTGATGAAAGGGGAAAACACTTTGATTGAACTTCTTAATCACTTCTCAATGGAAACCAAACAATCAAGAATCTCCAACTACGACAAGTACAAAGTTCTGTTCATCTTTGATGGTCTGGATGAGTGCCGACTGCCCCTAGACTTCCAGAAGAACAAGATCTGTTGGGACGTCACAGAGTCAACCTCAGTGGATGTTCTGCTGACAAATCTCATCAAGGGAAATCTACTTCCCTCTGCTCTCCTCTGGATAACTACCCGACCTGCAGCAGCCAATAAGATCCCTTCAGAGTGTGTTCACCAGGTGACAGAGGTACGAGGGTTCAATGACCCACAGAAGGAGGAGTACTTCAGGAAGAGATTCAGTGATGACCTGGCCAGCAGAATCATCTCACACATAAAGACATCAAGGAGCCTCCACATCATGTGCCACATTCCAGTCTTCTGTTGGATTTCTGCAATAGTCCTTGAACACATGCTGAAACATAAGAGAGAAGAGATGCCCAAGACTCTGACTGAGATGTACACACACCTTGTGGTGTTTCATACCAAACAGAAGAATGAAAAGTATCTTGGGAAAGAAGAGACAGGTCCACACTGGAATAAAGAGAGCATTCTGTCACTGGGAAAACTGGCTTTTCAACAGCTTGTGAATGGCAATCTGATTTTCTATGAAGAAGACCTGAAAGAGGCTGGCATTGATGTCAATGAAGCCTCAGTGTACTCAGGATTGTGCACACAGCTCTTTAAAGAGGAATGTGGGCTGTACCAGGACAAGGTGTACTGCTTTGTTCATCTGAGCATTCAGGAGTTTCTGGCTGCTGTATATGTGTTCCTCTCATTCATCAACAACAATGAGAATCTAATGGATGATCCTCAATCAATGTTCAGATACTTTTTGTCGCTTTTCAGAAACAAGGTTGAAGTTACTGAAGTTACTTTCTACAAGAGTGCTGTGGATAAAGCCTTACAAAGTGAGACGGGAAACCTGGACCTTTTCCTCCGCTTCCTTCTGGGCCTCTCACTGGAGTCCAATCAGAAGCACTTACAAGGTCTACTGACAAAGACAAGAAGCAGCTCACAGAGCCATGAAGAAACAGTCAAGTACATCAAGGAGAAGATCAGGGAGAATCTCTCTCCAGAGAGGAGCATCAATCTGTTCCACTGTCTGAATGAACTGAATGACCATTCTCTAGTGGAGGAGATCCAAAGCTACCTGAGATCAGGAAGTCTCTCAAAACCCAACCTGTCACCTGCACAGTGGTCAGCTCTGGTCTTTGTGTTGCTGACTTCAGAAAAGGAGCTGGATGTGTTTGACCTGAAGAAATACTCCAGATCAGAGGAAGGTCTTCTGAGGCTGCTGCCAGTGGTCAAAGCCTCCAGAGCTGTTCTGTGAGTACATCAAATGACATATAAGAACTAATCATCAGGAAGAAATATTCGGTTTAGAGAAAAATATGTATTATAATATGTATGATATACACTGCTCAAAAAAATAAAGGGAACACTTAAACAACACAATGTAACTCCAAGTCAATCACACTTCTGTGAAATCAAACTGTCCACTTAGGAAGCAACACTGATTGACAATAAATTTCACATGCTGTTGTGCAAATGGAATAGACAAAAGGTGGAAATTATAGGCAATTAGCAAGACACCCCCAAAAAAGGAGTGATTCTGCAGGTGGTGATCACAGACCACTTCTCAGTTCCTATGCTTCCTGGCTGATGTTTTGGTCACTTTTGAATGCTGGCGGTGCTCTCACTCTAGTGGTAGCATGAGACGGAGTCTACAACCCACACAAGTGGCTCAGGTAGTGCAGTTCATCCAGGATGGCACATCAATGCGAGCTGTGGCAAGAAGGTTTGCTGTGTCTGTCAGCGTAGTGTCCAGAGCATGGAGGCGCTACCAGGAGACAGGCCAGTACATCAGGAGACGTGGAGGAGGCTGTAGGAGGGCAACAACCCAGCAGCAGGACCGCTACCTCCGCCTTTGTGCAAGGAGGTGCACTGCCAGCGCCCTGCAAAATGACCTCCAGCAGGCCACAAATGTGCATGTGTCTGCTCAAACGGTCAGAAACAGACTCCATGAGGGTGGTATGAGGGCCCGACGTCCACAGGTGGGGGTTGTGCTTACAGCCCAACACCGTGCAGGACGTTTGGCATTTGCCAGAGAACACCAAGATTGGCAAATTCGCCACTGGCGCCCTGTGCTCTTCACAGATGAAAGCAGGTTCACACTGAGCACATGAGCACATGTGACAGACGTGACAGAGTCTGGAGACGCCGTGGAGAACGTTCTGCTGCCTGCAACATCCTCCAGCATGACCGGTTTGGCGATGGGTCAGTCATGGTGTGGGGTGGCATTTCTTTGTGGGGCCGCACAGCCCTCCATGTGCTCGCCAGAGGTAGCCTGACTGCCAATAGGTACCGAGATGAGATCCTCAGACCCCTTGTGAGACCATATGCTGACACATGCACATTTGTGGCCTGCTGGAGGTCATTTTGCAGGGCTCTGGCAGTGCACCTCCTTGCACAAAGGCGGAGGTAGCGGTCCTGCTGCTGGGTTGTTGCCCTCCTACAGCCTCCTCCACGTCTCCTGATGTACTGGCCTGTCTCCTGGTAGCGCCTCCATGCTCTGGACACTACGCTGACAGACACAGCAAACCTTTTTGCCACAGCTCGCATTGATGTGCCATCCTGGATGAACTGCACTACCTGAACCACTTGCGTGGGTTGTAGACTCCGTCTCATGCTACCACTAGAGTGAGAGCACCGCCAGCATTCAAAAGTGACCAAAACATCAGCCAGGAAGCATAGGAACTGAGAAGTGGTCTGTGGTCACCACCTGCAGAATCACTCCTTTTTTGGGGGTGTCTTGCTAATTGCCTATCATTTCCACCTTTTGTCTATTCCATTTGCACAACAGCATGTGAAATTTATTGTCAATCAGTGTTGCTTCCTAAGTGGACAGTTTGATTTCACAGAAGTGTGATTGACTTGGAGTTACATTGTGTTGTTTAAGTGTTCCCTTTATTTTTTTGAGCAGAGTATAACATATATAATATTATATTGAAAAACATATTGAAAAAATGCATTGATATTCACATTAGTATAACATTATGACCATTCAATTCTAGGAGGTGGAAGATGAATCTATATGTTGTTTGGGAGAATCAACCAAATGCATCTGCCATTGTCCTTCTATACTACTGGTGTTAAATTAACAGTGTGTTTGAAGTCATGATGATCTCTTTGTCAGGTTGTCAGGCTGTCTAGTCACAGAAGAAGGCTGTGCTTCTCTGGTCTCAGCTCTGAGGTCAAACCCCTCACACCTGAGAGAGCTGGACCTGAGTAACAATGACCTGAAGGATTCAGGAGTGAAGCTGCTCTCTGCTGGACTGGGGAATCCCCACTGTAAACTGGAGACTCTGAGGTCAGTATTCCTGTAGTTGGTCAACCAGTGATAACTGTTCACCAGATCAACATGTGTTTACCAGACACACATAGTCCACACCATATGTGCTTGGACAGTGAAGCTTACAGTATAAATGTGGTGCTGTCCTCCAGCATTTTGGATTTGAGATATAATGTTTCGTATTAGATGACAGTACAGAATGTCACCTTTCACATACATATTTATGTTTGTACAGTGGCTTGCAAAAGTGTTCACCCCCCTTGGCATTTTTCCTATTTTGTTGCCTAAAAACCTGTAATTAAAATATATGTTTTGGGGGATTGTATCCGTTGATGTACACAACATGCCTCCCACTTTGAAGATGCTAAATATTTGTTATTGTTAAACAACCATAAATAATAAGAACAGAGAACTTGTGCATAACTGTTCACCCCCAAAGTCAATACTTTTTACCTTTTACAGCTGCAGGTCTTTTGGGGTTTGTCACTATAAGCTCGGCACATTTAGCCACTGGGATGTTTGACCATTTTACCGTTTTCCTTGATGGCCATAAAGCTCAATTTTAGTCTCATCTGACCTTCTTCCATATGTTTGGGGAGTCTCCCACATGCCTTTTGGCGAACGCCAAACGTGTTTGCTTATTTTCTTTTTTAAAGCAATGTATTGCTTTCTGGCCACTCTTCCGTAAAGCCCAGCTCTGTGTAGTGTACGGCTTAAAGTGATCCTATGGACAGATACTCCAATCTCTGCTGTGGAGCTTTGCAGCTCCTTCAGGGTTATATTTGGTCTCTTTGTTACCTCTCTGATTAATGCCCTCCTTGCCTGGTCTGTGAGTTTTGGTGGGCGGCCTTTTCTTGGCAGGTTTGTTGTGGTGCCATATTCTTTCTATTTTTTAATAATGGATTTAAAGGTGCTCCGTGGGATTTCCAAAGTTTCAGATATTTTTTTATAACCCAACCCTGATCTGTACTTCTCCTCAACTTTGTCCCTGACCTGTTTGGAGAGCTCCTTGGTCTTCATGGTGCCGCTTGCTTGGTGGTGTCCCTTGCTTCGTGGAGTTGTAGACTCTGGGGCCTTGCAGAACAGGTGTATATATACTGAGATCATGTGACAGATCATGTGACACTTAGATTGCACACAGGTGGACTTTATTTAACTAATAATGTGACTTCTGAAGGTAATTGGTTGCACCAGATCTTATTTAGGGGCTTCATAGCAAAGGGGGTGAATACATATGCACGCACCACTTTTCTGTTTTTAATTTTATTTTTTAAACAAGTAATTTTTAAAAAATTTCTCTTGACCAATTTGGACTATTTTGTGTTTGTCCATTACATGAAATCCAAATATAATCTATTTAAATGACATGTTGTAATGCAACAAAATAGGAAAAACACCAAGGGGGATGAATACCTCTAAGGCACCGTAGTCTACCATTTGAAGAAGTCTTCATTATTTGGACATATTCACATATATTGGTAATGGTGAGAGATTAGCATGTTTTGTTGTAGCCTCTGTTATTGGTAATGGTGAGAGGTTAGCATGTTTTGTTGTAGCCTCTGTTATTGGTAATGGTGAGAGGTTAGCATGTTTTGTTGTAGCCTCTGTTATTGGTAATGGTGAGAGGTTAACATGTTTTGTTGTAGCCTCTGTTATTGGTATTGGTA
Organism: Salvelinus namaycush; assembly: GCF_016432855.1. NCBI lineage: Eukaryota > Metazoa > Chordata > Actinopteri > Salmoniformes > Salmonidae > Salvelinus > Salvelinus namaycush. Next base: position 16,486 of record NW_024061700.1, on the reverse strand, counting down.
ATGGTGAGAGGTTAGCATGTTTTGTTGTAGTCTCTGTTATTGGTAATGGTGAGAGGTTAGCATGTTTTGTTGTAGCCTCTGTTATTGGTAATGGTGAGAGGTTAGCATGTTTTGTTGTAGCCTCTGTTATTGGTAATGGTGAGAGGTTAACATGTTTTGTTGTAGCCTCTGTTATTGGTATTGGTAATGGTGAGAGGTTAGCATGTTTTGTTGTAGTCTCTGTTATTGGTAATGGTGAGAGGTTAGCATGTTTTGTTGTAGTCTCTGTTATTGGTAATGGTGAGAGGTTAGCATGTTTTGTTGTAGCCTCGGTTATTGGTAATGGTGAGAGGTTAGCATGTTTTGTTGTAGCCTCTGTTATTGGTAATGGTGAGAGGTTAGCATGTTTTGTTGTAGCCTCTGTTATTGGTAATGGTGGGAGGTTAGCATGTTTTGTTGTAGCCTCTGTTATTGGTAATGGTGAGAGGTTAGCATGTTTTGTTGTAGTCTCTGTTATTGGTAATGGTGAGAGGTTAGCATGTTTTGTTGTAGTCTCTGTTATTGGTAATGGTGAGAGGTTAGCATGTTTTGTTGTAGCCTCTGTTATTGGTAATGGTGAGAGGTTAGCATGTTTTGTTGTAGCCTCTGTTATTGGTAATGGTGAGAGGTTAGCATGTTCTGTTGTAGCCTCTGTTATTGGTAATGCTGAGAGGTTAGCATGTTTTGTTGTAGCCTCTGTTATTGGTAATGGTGAGAGGTTAGCATGTTTTGTTGTAGCCTCTGTTATTGGTAATGGTGAGAGGTTAGCATGTTTTGTTGTAGTCTCTGTTATTGGTAATGGTGAGAGGTTAGCATGTTTTGTTGTAGCGTCTAACTTTCTCACTCATATTATTTTTAATTATTTTTATTTCACCTTTATTTAACCAGGTAAGCTAGTTGAGAACAAATTCTCATTTGCAACTGTGACCTGGCCAAGATAAAGCATAGCAATTCGACACATACAACAACACAGTTACACATGGAATAAACAAAACATGGTCAATAATACAGTCGAACAAAAGAAAACAAAAAGTCTTTATACAGTGCAAATGTGCAAATGAGGTAAGATAAGGGAGTTAAGGCAATAAATAGGCCATGGTGGCGAAGTAATTACATTATAGCAATTAAACACTGGAATGGTAGATGTACAGAAGATGAATGTGCAAGTAGAGAAACTGGGGTGCAAAGGAGCAAGATAAATAAATAAATACAGTATGGGGATGAGGTATATAGATGGGCTATTTACAGATGGGCTATATACAGGTGCAGTGATCTGTGAGCTGCTCTGACAGCTGGTGCTTAAAGCTAGTGAGGGAGATAAGAGTCTCCAGCTTCAGAGATTTTTGCAGTTTGTTCCAGTCATTGGCAGCAGAGAACTGGAAGGAGAGGCGGCCAAATGAGGAATTGGCTTTGGGGGTGACCAGTGAAAAACACCTGCTGGAGCGCGTGCTACGAGTGGGTGCTGCTATGGTGACCAGTGAGCTGAGATAAGGCGGGGCTTTACCTAGCAGAGACTTGTAGATGACCTGGAGCCAGATGGTTTGGCAACGAGTATGAAGCGATGGCCAGCCAACGAGAGCGTACAGGTCGCAGTGGTGGGTAATATATGGGGCTTTGGTGACAAAACGGATGGCACTGTGATAAACTGCATCCAATTTGTTGAGTAGAGTGTTGGAGGCTATTTTATAGATGACATTGCTGAAGTCGAGGATCGGTAGGATGGTCAGTTTTACGAGGGTATGTTTGGCAGCATGAGTGAAGGAGGCTTTGTTGCGAAATAGGAAGCCAATTCTAGATTTAATTTTGGATTGGAGATGCTTAATGTGAGTTTAGAAGGAGAGTTTACAGTCTAACCAAAAACCTAGGTATTTGTAGTTGTCCACATATTCTAAATCAGAGCCGTCCAGAGTAGTGATGCTGGACGGTCGGGCGGGTGCGGGCAGTGATCAGTTGGCCAGAAGTATACAGAATGGTGTCGTCTGCGTAGAGGTGGATCAGAGAATCACCAGCAGCAAGAGCGACATCATTGATGTATACAGAGAAGAGAGTCGGCCCGAGAATTGATCCCTGTGGCACCCCCATAGAGACTGCAAGAGGTCCAGACAACAGGCACTCCGATTTGACACACTGAACTCTATCAGAGATGTAGTTGGTGAACCAAGCGAGGCAATCATTTGAGAAACCAAGGCTGTTGAGTCTGCCAATAAGAATGTGGTGATTGACAGAGTCGAAAGCCTTGGCCAGGTCGATGAATACGGCTGCACAGTAATGTCTCTTATCGATGGCGGTTATGATATCGTTTAGGACCTTGAGCGTGGCTGAGGTGCCCCCATGACCAGCTCTGAAACCAGATTGCATAGCGGAAAAGGTACGGTGAAATTCGAAGTGGTCGGTGATCTGTTTATTAACTTGGCTTTCGAAGACCTTAGAAAGGCAGGGCAGGATAGATATAGGTCTGTAGCAATTTGGGTCTAGAGTGTCCCCCCCGTTGAAGACGGGGATGACTGCGGCAGCTTTCAAATCTTTGGGAATCTCAGACGATACGAAAGAGAGGTTGAACAGGCTAGTAATTGTGGTTGCAACAATTTCAGCAGATCATTTTAGAAAGAGAGGGTCCAGATTGTCTCGCCCGGCTGATTTGTAGGGGTCCAGGTTTTGCAGTTCTTTAAAAACATCAGCTATCTGGATTTGGGTGAAGGAGAAATAGGGGAGGCTTGGGCGAGTTGCTGTGGGGAGTGCAGGGCTGTTGACCGGGGTAGGGTTAGCCAGGTGGAAAGCATGGCCAGCCGTAGAAAAATGATTGTTGAAATTCTCAATTATAGTGGATTTATCGTGGTGACAGTGTTTCCTAGCCTCAGTGCAGTGGGCAGCTGGGAGGAGGTGCTCTTATTCTCCATGGACTTTACAGTGTCCCAGAACTTTTTTGAGTTTCTGCTACAGGATGCAAATTTCTGCTTGAAAAAGCTAGCCTTAGCTTTCCTAACTGCCTCTGTATATTTGTTCCTGACTTCCCTGAAAAGTTGCATATCACGGGGGCTGTTCGATGCTAATGCAGAACGCCACAAGATGTTTTTGAGCTAGTTAAGGGCAGTCAGGTCTGGAGAGAACCAAGGGCTATATCTGTTCCTGGTTCTAAATTTTTTGAAAGGGGCATGCTTATTTAAGATGGTGAGGAAGGCACTTTTAAAGAATGACCAGGCATCCTCTACTGACAGGATGAGGTCAATATCCTTCCAGGATACCCGAGCCAGGTCGATTAGGAAGGCCTGCTCGCTGAAGTGTTTTAGGGAGCGTTTGATAGTGATGAGGGGTGGTCGTTTGACCGCAGACCCGTTACGGACGCAGGCAATGAGGCAGTGATCGCTGAGATCTTGGTTGAAAACAGCAGAGGAGTATTTGGAGGGCAAGTTGGTTAGGATGATATCGTTGAGGGTGCCCGTGTTTACGGATTTGGGGTTGTACCTGGTGGGTTCATTGACAATTTGTGAGAGATTGAGGGCATCAAACTTAGATTGTAGGGTGGCCGGGGTGTTAAGCATGTCCCATTTTAGGTCACCTAGCAGCACGAGCTGTGAAGATAGATGGGGGGCAATCAGTTCACATATGGTGTCCAGGGCACAGCTGGGGGCAGAGGGTGGTCTATAGCAAGCAGCGACAGTGAGAGACTTGTTTCTGGAAAGGTGGATTTTTAAAAGTAGAAGCTGGAATTGTTTGGGTACAGACCTGGATAGTAGGACAGAACTCTGCAGGCTGTCTCTACAGTAGATTGCAACTCCACCCCATTTGGCAGTTCTATCTTTAAACAGATTCAGATCTGTTTAAACCAACTCTTAGTTTCCTGATTCAGATCTGTTTAATCCAACTCTTAGTTTCCTGATTCAGATCTGTTTAAACCAACTCTTAGTTTCCTGATTCAGATCTGTTCAAACCAACTCTTAGTTTCCTGATTCAGATCTGTTCAAACCAACTCTTTGTGTCCTGATTCAGATCTGTTCAAACCAACTCTTAGTATCCTGATTCAGATCTGTTTAAACCAACTCTTAGTGTCCTGATTCAGATCTGTTCAAACCAACTCTTAGTGTCCTGATTCAGATCTGTTCAAACCAACTCTTAGTATCCTGATTCAGATCTGTTTAAACCAACTCTTAGTTTCCTGATTCAGATCTGTTCAAACCAACTCTTAGTTTCCTGATTCAGATCTGTTCAAACCAACTCTTAGTTTCCTGATTCAGATCTGTTTAAACCAACTTAGTATCCTGATTCAGATCTGTTCAAACCAACTCTTAGTTTCCGATTCAGATCTGTTCAAACCAACTCTTAGTTTCCTGATTCAGATCTGTTTAAACCAACTCTTAGTTTCCTGATTCAGATCTGTTTAAACTAACTCTTAGTGTCCTGATTCAGATCTGTTTAAACCAACTCTTAGTTTCCTGATTCAGATCTGTTTAAACCAACTCTTAGTTTCCTGATTCAGATCTGTTTAAACCAACTCTTAGTTTCCTGATTCAGATCTGTTTAAACCAACTCTTAGTGTTATTATTCATTATTTATTTATGATTTGTATTAATCAAGGCATAATCAGGATTAATTTAGTATTGTTTAGAAACGTGTTATCTACTCCCTTAGACAGAAAATTACTCCAGTCATCATCCACAGTTCAGTTACTATTGGGCAAAACACAACCCAAAACACAACCAAAACTAACTGCAAATGCAACCAATGAGTTTGGAACCAAATACTACACTTTTGACTACTTTAATACACTATAAGTTAATTGATCAGAATATTTACGACTTCAAATTATCAAAGTATGGGGGGACTAGATACATAAAGTGCTTTCATTTCTAAATGGTGAAACAGATATGTATTAAAATACCCTCAAATAAAAGGTGACATTATATACTGTCACCTCATATGAAACATTTGATCTGAAATCCAAAATGTTGGAGTATAGAGCCACATTTAAAATGTTAGCTTCACTGTCAAAATAGATATGGTGTGGACTGTATACTCAATACAATCTAAATCTGATACCTCACTGTCTGTCTTTTGACTGATACTGCTTTTTAAACTGGTCTGGTCAGTCTACTCAAATATTTGTACTATACATTTTTCTCTCTGCAGGCAACACTTTGATATTTTGTCATAATAATGAAACATTCATTTATGAATAGATATAGCAGGTTTCAGGACACTGATGTATCTGAATATGTTGAAAAAATATAATGCCACTATTTTCACCACCAAAGAACATTGATGTTCACATTAGTATAACATTATGACCATACAATTCTAGGAGACGGAAGATGAATCTACATGTTGTTTGAGAGAATAAACCAAATGCATCTGCCATTGTCCTTCTACACTACTGGTGTTAAATTAACAGTGTGTTTGAAGTCATGATGATCTCTTTGCAGGCTGTCAGGCTGTGGAGTCACAGAGGAAGGCTGTGCTTCTCTGGTCTCAGCTCTGGAGTCAAACCCCTCACACCTGAGAGAGCTGGACCTGAGTAACAATGACCTGAAGGATTCAGGAGTGAAGCTGCTCTCTGCTGGACTGGGGAATCCCCACTGTAAACTGGAGACTCTGAGGTCAGTATTCCTGTAGTTGGTCAACAAGTGATAACTGTTCACCAGATCCACATGTGTTTACCAGACACACATAGTCCACACCATATGTGTTTGGACAGTGAAGCTTACAGTTTTACATTTGGTGCTATGCTCCAGCATTTTGGATTTGAGATATAATGTTTCATATTAGGTGACAGTACAGAATGTCACCTTTTATTTGAGGTTAAAGGTGAGAGGTTAGCATATTTTATTTTTCTAAATGGTGAAACAGACATGTATTAAAATAACCTCAAATAAAAGGTGATATCCTCAAAGAATAGCAGTGTGGTTTAAGGAACAAGGCGAGACCCAGATGGCACGGGAGGCAGATGGTTAGAGTCTTTGATATTTATTAATATACTAAAAGGGGTAGGCAAGAGAATGGTCGTGGACAGGCAAAAGGTCATAACCAGATCAGAGTCCAGGAGGTACAGTGTGGCGGGCAGACTAGAGGTCAGGACAGGCAGAATGGTCAGGCAGGCTAGAGGTCAGGACAGGCAGAATGGTCAGGCAGGCTAGATGTCAGGACAGGCAGAATGGTCAGGCAGACTAGAGGTCAGGACAGGCAGAATGGTCAGGCAGGCTCGAGGTCAGGACAGGCAGAATGGTCAGGCAGGCTAGAGGTCAGGACAGGCAGAATGGTCAGGACAGGCAGAATGGTCAGGCAGGCTAGAGGTCAGGACAGGCAGAATGGTCAGGCAGGCTAGAGGTCAGGACAGGCAGAATGGTGATTCAGGCTAGAGGTCAGGACAGGCAGAATGGTGATTCAGGCTAGAGGTCAGGACAGGCAGAATGGTGATTCAGGCTAGAGGTCAGGACAGGCAGAATATTCAGGCAGGCTAGAGGTCAGGACAGGCAGAATGGTCAGGCAGGCTAGAGGTCAGGACAGGCAGAATGGTCAGGCAGGCTAGAGGTCAGGACAGGCAGAATGGTCAGGCAGGCTAGAGGTCAGGACAGGCAGAATGGTCAGGCAGGCGGGTACAGAGTCCAGAAAACAGGCAAGGGACAAAAATCGGGAGGAGGGAAAAACGCTGGTTGACTTGATGAACATACAAGACAAACTGGTACAGAGAGACAGAAATCACAGGGATATATACACCAGGGAAACACAGGGATATATACACCAGGGAAACACAGGGATATATACACCAGGGAAACACAGGGATATATACACCAGGGAAACACAGGGATATATACACCAGGGAAACACAGGGATATATACACCAGGGAAACACAGGGATATATACACCAGGGAAACACAGGGATATATACACCAGGGAAACACAGGGATATATACACCAGGGAAACACAGGGATATATACACCAGGGATACACAGGGATATATACACCAGGGAAACACGGGGATATATACACCAGGGAAACACAGGGATATATACACCAGGGAAACACGGGGATATATACACCAGGGAAACACAGGGATATATACACCAGGGAAACACAGGGATATATACACCGGGGAAACACAGGGATATATACACCGGGGAAATACAGGGATATATACACCAGGGAAACACAGGGATATATACACCAGGGAAACACAGGGATATATACACCAGGGAAACACAGGGATATATACACCAGGGAAATACAGGGATATATACACCAGGGAAACACAGGGATATATACACCAGGGAAACACAGGGATATATACACCAGGGAAACACAGGGATATATACACCAGGGAAACACAGGGATATATACACCAGGGAAACACAGGGATATATACACCAGGGAAACACAGGGATATATACACCAGGGAAACACGGGGATATATACACCAGGGAAACACGGGGATATATACACCAGGGAAACACGGGGATATATACACCAGGGAAACACAGGGATATATACACCAGGGAAACACAGGGATATATACATCAAGGAAACACAGGGATATATACACCAGGGATATATACACCAGGGAAACACAGGGATATATACACCAGGGAAACACAGGGATATATACACCAGGGAAACACAGGGATATATACACCAGGGAAACACAGGGATATATACACCAGGGAAACACAGGGATATATACACCAGGGAAACACAGGGATATATACACCAGGGAAACACAGGGATATATACACCAGGGAAACACAGGGATAAATACACCAGTGAAACACAGGGATATATACACCAGGGAAACACAGGGATATATACACCAGGGAAATAAGCGACACCTGGAGGGGGTGGAGACAATCACAAGACAGGTGAAACAGATCAGGGTGTGACATGAATATGGAGAAAAATATACTGTCACTATTTTCACCACCAAAGAATATCAGTGTGATTTTAATATGATTTGACTCTTTGCAGGCTGTCAGGCTGTCTAGTCACAGAGGAAGGCTGTGCTTCTCTGGTCTCAGCTCTGAGGTCAAACCCCTCACACCTGAGAGAGCTGGACCTGAGCTACAATCACCCAGGAGACTCAGGAGTCAGACTGCTCTCTGCTGGACTGGAGGATCCACACTGCAGACTGGAGAAACTCAAGTATGTAGAGGGTTTATGTCAATGTTCATATCAGACATGTTTGACTTATCAGAATAGTTAAGACAAACTTTCTCACCAGATATATGGTCACTGTGTGTGTGTGTGTGTGTGTGTGTGTGTGTGTGTGTGTGTGTGTGTGTGTGTGTGTGTGTGTGTGTGTGTGTGTGTGTTGTGTGTGTGTGTGTGTGTGTTGTGTGTGTGTGTGTGTGTGTGTTGTGTGTGTGTGTGTGTGTGTGTGTGTGTGTGTGTGTGTGTGTGTGTGTGTGTGTGTGTGTGTGTGTGTGTGTGTGTGTGTGTGTTCAGGTGTATCACTCAATGACTGTCTGTTCTTCTGCTTACCGCTACAGTGTGGAACATGGTGGAGAGAACAGAATGAAACCTGGGCTTAGAAAATGTGAGTGTTGACTGCTGTGAAGAATATGACTAAGAATAAGTCTTAATTCAAGTTAAGTCAAAGTCAAAGACCACCATCATTACTGACTTGGTCATATTAAATATCAGCTGTAGTTCTACAGAAGCAGAAATCAGGGACACCAACGTTTACAAAGAGTTGCTTTGACAGTGTGTGTGTGTGTGTGTGTGTGTGTGTGTGTGTGTGTGTGTGTGTGTGTGTGTGTGTGTGTGTGTGTGTGTGTGTGTGTGTAATTAATGGGAATAAGTGTGTTTTATATTACCATACAGTATAACATATGATCATTCAACAAGTCTCAAGTTACCTTAACTTCTCCTTTTGATACCTAGAAACATCTACATTAAATGAATTAGTGAAAAGTGAGTTAACATTCTAATGTGAATGATGATGATTTCTAATATTGTGTCTGGTTTCATCCATCAGATGTCTGTGATCTCACACTGGACCTAAACACAGTAAACAGACTCCTCTCTCTGTCTGAGGAGAACAGAAAGGTGACATGTAGGAGAGAGGAGCAGCCGTATCCTGATCACCCAGAGAGATTTGAGGTCTGGGAACAGGTGCTGTGTAGAGAGGGTCTGACTGGGCGCTGTTACTGGGAGGCAGAGTGGAGTGGGAGAGGGGCTGTTATAGGAGTGACATATAAAGGAATCAGCAGGAGAGGAGAGCTTAAGGACTGTGTGATTGGATACAATGACAAGTCCTGGAGTCTGACCTGCACTGACAACAGTTACATTGCCAGGCACAATAATAATTCCACTACCATAGACGTCCCCTCCTCCAGCTCCCACAGAGTAGGAGTGTATCTGGACTGGTCAGCCGGCACTCTGTCCTTCTATAGAGCCTCCTCTGACACACTGACCCACCTGATCACATTCACCTCCACATTCACTGAGCCCCTCTATCCAGGGTTTAGGGTTTATAATGATGACTCCTCAGTGTCCCTGAAATAATAACCTGACACACACTCACACTGGACAGACACACACACACTCACACTGGACAGACACACACACACTCACACTGGACAGACACACACACACTCACACTGGACAGACACACACACACACTCACACTGGACAGACACTCACACTGGACACACACACACGCACACACACTCACACTGGACACACACACACACTGGACAGACACACACACACTGGACACACACACACACACACACACTGGACACACACACACACACACTGGACACACACACACACAAACACTGGACACACACACACACTCACTGGACAGATACACACACGTACACACACACACATTGGACACACACACACTGGACACACACTGGGCACACACACACACGCCCTGGACACACACGCACATTGTACACACACACACACACACACTGGACACACACATACACTCACACTGGACACACACACTCACACTGAACACACACACACACACACACACACACACACACACACACACACACACACACACTGGACAGATACACAGATACACACACACTGGGCACACACACACACACACACACACACTGGACACACACACACACTGGACACACACACACACACACACACACACACACACACACACACACACACACACTGGACACACACACACACACTGGACACACACACTGGACACACACACACACACACTGGACACACACACACACACTGGAAACACTGGACACACACACACACTCACTGGACACAGACACACTGGACACACACACATACACACACTGGACACACACACACACACACACACTGGACACACACACACTGGACACACACACATACACACACACACACTGGACACACACTCACACTGGACACACACACACACACTCACCTGGACACACACACACACTCACACTGGACACACACACACACACACACACACTGGGCACACACACAGACTGGGCACACACACACACTGGACACACACACACACTGGAAACACACACACACTGGAAACACACACACACTCACACTGGACACACACACACACACACACACACACACACACACAGACTGGGCACACACACAGACTGGGCACACACACAGACTGGGCACACACACACACTGGACACACACACACACTGGACACACACACACACTGGAAACACACACACACACACACTGGACACACACACACACTGGACACACACACACACACACACACACACTGGACACACACACACACACACACTGGACACACACACACACACACTGGACACACACACACACACACTGGACACACACACACACACGTACACACACTGGACACACACTCACACTGGACACACACACACACACACACACACACACACACACACACACACACACACACACACACACACACACACTGGACACACACACACACACACTCACACTGGACACACACACTCACACTGAACACACACACACACACACACACACTGGACAGATACACACACACACTGGACACACACACACACACACACTGGACACACACACACACTGGAAACACTGGACACACACACACACTCACTGGACACAGACACACTGGACACACACACACACACTGGACACACACACACACTGGAAACACACACATACACACACACACACTGGACACAAACACACACACACACACACACACACTGGACACACACACACTGGACACACACACACACACTGGAAACACACTCACACTCACTGGACACACACACACATTCACACTGGACACACACACACTGGGCACACACACAGACTGGGCACACACACACACTGGACACACACACACACTGGACACACACACACACTGGACACACACACACACGGGACACACATACACACTGGACACACACACACACACAGGACACACACACACACACTGGACACACACACACACACACACACTGGACACACACACACACACACGTACACACACTGGACACACACTCACACTGGATACACACACACACACACACACACACACACACACTGGGCACACACACACACACACACTGGACACACACACACACACACACACTGGACACACACTCACACTGGACACACACACACACACACACACTCACACTGGACACACACACTCACACTGGACACACACACACACACACTGGACAGATACACACACACACTGGACACACACACACACTGGACACACACACACACACACACTGGACACACACACACACTGGAAACACTGGACACACACACACTGGACACACACACACACACTGGACACACACACACACTGGAAACACACACACACACACACACACACACTGGACACACACACACACACACACTGGACACACACACACACTGGAAACACACACACACACACACACTGGACACACAAACAAACTCACACACTGGACACACACACACACTGGAAACACACACACACACTGGACACACACACACACACACTGGACACACACACACACACTGGAAACACACTCACACTCACTGGACACACACACACATTCACACTGGACACACACACACACACTCACACTGGACACACACACACACACACTCACTGGACAGATACACACACACTGGACACACACACACACGTACACACACTGGACACACACACACACACACACACACACTGGACACACACACACTGGACACACACACTCACACTGAACACACACACACACACACACACACACTGGACAGATACACACACACACTGGACACACACACACACACACACACACACACACACACACACACACACACTGGAAACACACTGGAAACACTGGACACACACTCACACACACACACACACACACACTGGAAACACACACATACTGGACACACACACACACACACACACACTGGACACACACACACACACTGGACACACACTCACACTCACTGGACACACACGCTCACACTGGACACACACACTGGACAGACACACTGGACACACACACACTGGACACACACACACACTCACACTGGACACACACACACACTCACACTGGACAGACACACTGGACACACACTGGACACACACACACACACACTGGACACACACACACACACACTGGACACACACACACACACTGGACACACACACACACACTGGACACACACTCACACTCACTGGACACACACACTCACACTGGACACACACTGGACAGATACACACACACTGGACACACACACACACACTCACACGCTGGACACACACACACACTGGACACACACACTCACACTGGACACACACACAGACACACTCACACTGGACACACACACACACACACACACTGGACACACTGGACACACACACACACACTGGACAGATACACACACACTGGACACACACACACACACACACACACACTGGACACACACACACTGGACACACACACACATGCGTGTCTTCCTATAATTGTGACAATAACACCGTTAAAATACCAATGTGATCATTTGTTGTCTTTTATGTTGAATAACAAATTGTATAATTATATAAGGACATACGCTCCATAGTTGTACAAGTATACAAGGATATATTGTACTTTTCATAATAAAACATACTTGAAACAAGAAAAGCATGTTAATTGTGAAAACAGTTTGGTTATTGATGTTACGTTTCCTCTGTCAGGTTGACGTTAACCTGCGACTGGTTGAAACATGAAACTAATATGAAATGAAATACAAAACAATTAAATATGTGGAATTGAATTAAACAAATTGTACAACAGAGTGTGTAATGCAGGGTTACTATAGCAACAGAGTTCTCTCTCCCTCTCTCTGCTCTCTCTCTTCTCTCTCTGCTGTCTCTCTCTGCTCTCTCTGCTGTCTATCTCTGCTCTCTCTGTCCTCTCTGCTCTCTCTTTTCTCTCTCTCTGTTCTCTGCTCTCTCTCCCTCTGCTCTTTCTGCTCTGTTCTCTCTGCTCTCTCTCTTTTCTCTGCTCTCTCTTCTCTCTGCTCTCTCTTTGCTTTCTCAGCCTGCTCTCTCTCTCTGCTCTCTCTCTCCCTCTACTCTCTCTGCCCTCTTCTCTCTCTGCTCTCTCTCTGCCTTCTCTGCTCTCTCTCACTCTGCCCTCTCCCCTCTTTCTCTCTCTCTCTGCTCTCTCTCTATGCTCTCTCTGTGCTCAGCTCACTCAGCTCTCTGCCTTCTGCTCTCTCTCTGCTCTTTCTCTCTGCTCTCTGTCTCTGTTCTCTGCTCTCTCTGCTCTGCTCTCCCTGCTATCTCTCTCTGCTATCTCAGTCTCTGCTCTCTCTTTTCTCTATGCTCTGCTTTCTCTCTCTCTGCTCTCGCTCTCTCTGCTCTCTCTTCTCTCTCAGCACTCTCTGTTCTCTCTGCTCTCTCTCTGCCTTCTGTTCTCTCTCACTCTGCTCTCTCTCTCTGCTCTCTCTCTGCTGTCTATCTCTAGTCTCTCTATCCTCTGCTCTCTCTGCTCTCGCTCTGCTCTCTCTGCCCTTTCTCTCTGTTCTCTGCTCTCTCTCCCTCTGCTCGCTCTCTCTGCTCTCTCTGCCCTCTCTCTTCTCTCTGCTCTCTGCTATCGCGCTCTCTGCTCTCTCTTTTCTTTGCTCTCTCTGCTCTCTCTCTCTCACACTCTGCTCTCTCTATGCTCTCTGCTTTCTCTCTCTGCTCTCTCAGCCTGCTCTCTCTGCTCTCTCAGCCTGCTCTCAGCCTGCTCTGTCTGCTCTCTCTGCTCTCTCTTTTCTCTGCTCTCTCTCTGCTCTCACTCTATGCTCTCTCACTCTCTCTTTGCTTTCTCAGCCTGCTCTCTGTTCTCTGCTCTCTCTCTCCCTCTGCTCTCTCTGCCTTCTCTGCTCTCTCTCTGCCTTCTCTGCTCTCTCTCACTCTGCCCTCTCCCCTCTCTCTGCTCTCTCTCTATGCTCTCTCTGTGCTCAGCTCGCTCAGCTCTCTCTGCCATCTGCTCTCTCTCTGCTCTTTCTCTCTGCTCTCTGTCTCTGTTCTCTCTGCTCTGCTCTCCCTGCTATCTCTCTCTCTGCTATCTCAGTCTCTGCTCTCTCCTTTCTCTCTCTCTGCTCTTGCTCTCTCAGCACTCTCTGTTCTCTCTCTGCTCTCTCTCTCTGCCTTCTCTGTTCTCTCTCTGCTGTCTCTCTGTTCTCTCTCTGCTGTCTATCTCTGCTCTCTCTATCCTCTGCTCTCGCTCTGCTCTCTCTGCCCTCTCTTTTCTCTCTCTCTGCTCTCTTCTCTCTGTTCTCTGCTCTCTCTCCCTCTGCTCTTTCTGCTCTGTTCTCTCTGCCCTCTCTCTTCTCTCTGCTCTCTCTTTGCTTTCTCAGCCTGCTCTCTCTCTGTTCTCTGCTCTCTCTCTCTGCTCTCTCAGCCTGCTCTCTCTCCCTCTGCTCTCTCAGCCTGCTCTCTCTTTTCTCTGCTCTCTCTCTGCTCTCACTCTATGCTCTCTCACTCTCTCTTTGCTTTCTCAGCCTGCTCTCTCTCTCTGCTCTCTGTTCTCTGCTCTCTCTCTCTCTCCCTCTGCTCTCTCTGCCCTCTTCTCTCTCTCTCCCTCTGCTCTCTCTCTCTCTGCTCTCTCTGCCTTCTCTGCTCTCTCTCACTCTGCCCTCTCCCCTCTCTCTCTGCTCTCTCTCTATGCTCTCTCTGTGCTCAGCTCGCTCTCTCTCTCTGCCTTCTGCTCTCTCTGCTCTTTCTCTCTGCTCTCTGTCTCTGTTCTCTCTGCTCTGCTCTCCCTGCTATCTCTCTGCTATCTCAGTCTCTGCTCTCTCTTTTCTCTCTCTCTGCTCTCTCTCTCTCTCTGCTCTCTCTCTGCCTTCTCTGTTCTCTCTCACTCTGCTCTCTCTCTCTCTGCTCTCTCTCTCTGCTGTCTCTCTGCTCTCTATCCTCTGCTCTCTCTGCTCTCGCTCTTCTCTCTCTGCCCTCTCTTTTCTCTCTCTCTGCTCTCTCTTCTCTCTGTTCTCTGCTCTCTCTCCCTCTGCTCTCTCTGCTCTTTTCTCTGCCCTCTCTCTTCTCTCTGCTCTCTCTTTGCTTTCTCAGCCTGCTCTCTCTCGCTCGCTCTCTCTTCTCTCTCAGCCTGCTCTCTCTTTTCTCTGCTCTCACTCTATGCTCTCTCACTCTCTCTTTGCTTTTTCAGCCTTCTCTGTTCTCTGCTCTCTCTCTCCCTCTGCTCTCTCTGCCCTCTTCTCTCTCTGCTCTCTCTCTGCCTTCTCTGCTCTCTCTCTGCTCTCTCTCTGCCTTCTCTGCTCTCTCACTCTGCCCTCTCCTCTCTCTCTCTGCTCTCTCTCTATGCTCTCTCTGTGCTCAGCTCGCTCAGCTCTCTCTCTGCCTTCTGCTTTCTCTCTGCTCTTTCTCTCTGCTCTCTGTCTCTGTTCTCTCTGCTCTACTCTCCCTGCTATCTCTCTCTGCTATCTCAGTCTCTGCTCTCTCTTTTCTCTCTCTCTGCTCTCGCTCTCTCTGCTCTCTCTTCTCTCTCAGCACTCTCTGTTCTCTCTCTGCTCTCTCTCTCTCTGCTCTCTCTCTGCCTTCTCTGTTCTCTCTCACTCTGCTCTCTCTCTCTGCTGTCTCTCTGCTCTCTCTGCTCTCTCTGCTCTCTCTGCTCTCTCTGCTCTCTCTCTGCTCTCTCTTTGCTCTCTCAGCCTGCTCTCTCTGCTCTCTCTCTCTCTGCTCTCTCAGCCTGCTCTCTCTCTCTGCTCTCTCTCTGCTCTCTCAGCCTGCTCTCTCTCTCTGCTCTCTCTCTCCCTCTGCTCTTCTGCTCTCTCTTTTCTCTGCTCTCTCTCTGCTCTCACTCTATGCTCTCTCACTCTCTCTTTGCTTTCTCAGCCTGCTCTCTCTCTCTGTTCTCTGCTCTCTCTCTGCCTTCTCTGCTCTCTCTCTGCTCTCTCACTCTCTTTGCTTTCTCAGCCTGCTCTCTGCTCTCTCTGGTCTCTGCTCTCTCTCTCACTCCGCTCTCTCTCACTCTGCCCTCTCCCCTCTCTCTCTC